>NC_052154.1:147275560-147531343 GCF_902713615.1 Scyliorhinus canicula
TGTGCTCTCTGGAATTTAGAAAAATCAGGAGATTTCAAAGAAACATACAAGATTCTGAAGGGGCTTAACACAGAGATAATTTCTCCTCGATCTAGAAAGGGCGGGATTCTCCGTGTCAGAGACTAAGTGTTGATGCCAGGACTAAATCACATGTGTTCTATGGTCCCGATGGGCAAGCCGGTTCTGGAGCCATTCAGCACATGCTAATAAGCCAGCACAAGCGCCATTTGGAACTTGTGATTCCAACGCTTGCCGGTGTGTGATTCACCAGGTTCAGGATTGGCACTGGAGAGCATGACAAGATGCAGCCACATATAAGCACTCCACTCCCCACACACTCTCATTCCAACCAAGAGGCTGCCACCCGAAGAACAGCACCGAATTCGCCAATGCAGAGCTGGAAACACCGCTGGATGCCATGGAGCACAGGTGGTACACCCTGTTCCCCGGGATGGGGCATCTGTCGATGTCAACCAGGCCTGGGTGCAGGCGGCAGAGGCCTTCAGAGCCGTGAGCCCCACCGCCAGGCTGGGTAGCAGTGCAGGAAGAAGCTGCATGACCTCTTCAGGGTGGCCAAGGTGAATCACCAGCTCCATGCCCATGGCACCACCCCTGTCCCACACTCTCCACACCCATAAACCGCACCCCTTCCCCCCCCACCCTGTCCCATGCGGACCCCACCAGCCGGACTGGTAGGCAGTGCTGGGTGAGGATGGGCAGCCCCCCAAGCCAGCCGAGTGACCACCACCACCGTACCCTTTGCTCCAACCCAGTCCCATACACCCATAACACCCCCAGACTGCCCCTCCTAGAGGGTGATCAAACCCCACCCGCCAGCAACCCCCTCGCACCCTACCATGCACCACATGCCAACACCATACCATCATGGCCGGGTGCCCTGCACACAGGCCACTGGCCGCAGACCCCCTGCACTGTCCGTGTTCAAGTGGCTCACACTGTGCATTATCTGTCTCAGCAGGAGAAGTGAGTGGGAGAAGACCGGAGGAGGCCTGCCCGACCTGCGGCCCCTCACCGTCGCAGAGCAGAGGGCAGTGGATCTGGTCGATCTTCGGCTGACACCGTATTCTCCACCCAATCGTGATTCCGGCATCGCTGGATGGAGAATCCCACCCAAGGGTTCTGTCTCAGGATAAGGGTTTTATCATTTAGGTGAGGAGAAATTGCTTCAATCAATGTGAGTGAAACCTTGGAATTCTCTGCCCCAAGTGATTGTGAATGTTCCATCATTGACTGTATTTCAGACTGAGGGAGAAAGATTTAAGGTTTCTTGGGAATGGGGGGCTGGTCAGAAAGTGGAGTTAAGACCAATGATCAGCAATGATTGTATTGAATGGTGAAGCAGGCACAAAAGGCCATATGGTCTTAGAAACATAGAAAATAGGAGCAGGAATACGCCATTTGTCCATCGAATCTGCTCCCCATTCAATATGATCTTGGCTAATCCTCCATCTCAACGCCATACTCCCACGTTCTCCCCATACCCCTTTATGCCTTTAGCATCTAGAAGTTCATCTATTTCTTTCTTAAATACTTTCAGTGACTTTGGCTCCACAGCCTTAAGCAGTAGAGAATTCCACAAGTTTACCACCCTCTGAGTGAAGACATTTCTCTTCATTTCAGTCCTAAATGGCTTAAGCCGTATCCTGAGATCATAACCCCTTGTTCGAGATGCCATAGCCAAGGGGAACATGGGGCGGGATTCTCTATTCCCGCGGCAGAATGTTGACGCCGACGTAAACGCCGTCGCGTTTTACGATGGCGCGAACGGGCCGACCCAATTACTAATTCTGGCCCCTACAGGAGCGGTTCATGCCGTTCCAGCTGCTGATCCCAGCATGAACTGGGTGCCGCGGGATCCGCGCATGCGCAGTCGCGCTGGCGCCAACACGCATATGCACAGTGGCGCCGGCGCCATCGCATGCATGCGTAGTGGCTTCCTTCAACACGCCGGCCCCAACGCAACATGGCGCAGGGCTACAGGGGCCGGCACGTCAGAAAGGAGGCCCCCAGTCAGCCAGGCCACACCCCCAGGGTCGGACACCCCCTCCCCCCCCCCCCCCCCCCCCCCCCCCCCCCCCCCCCCCCCCCCCCCCCCCCCCCCCCAACCCTTACACGCCGAGGTCCCGCCGGTTGAGAACAGGTGTGGATGGCACCGGCAGGCTCAGCATTTTCACGATGGCCGCTCGGATCAACCCAGGCCGGCCGCGTAGAGCGGCCCTTGACTGGCACCGCACCGACATCGCCGGCGCCAATGGCGTCGATTCTGCGCTCTGCGGAGAATCACGTGCCAGCGTCAGGGCGGTATGGCTCGATTCGCACCGGTCGCAGGAATTCACCAGCCCGGCCCTGGGCTGAGAGAATCCTGCCCATCATACCTGCATCCCATCTGTCTGGACCTGTCAGAATATTCTACATTTCAATGAGATCACTTCTCATTCTTCTAAACTCCAGCGAATACAGGACTAGTCAACTAAAATTCTCCTCATGTGACAATGAGCCATTCTAGTAATCAGTCTGGTCAACTTTCGTTGCACTCCCTCAATGGCAAGTACATGTTTTCTTTGGTTAGGAGACCAAAACTGCACACAATACCCCAGGTGTGGTCTCACCAAGGCCTTGTAGTATCACATCCGAGCTCCTGCATTCAACTCATCTTGCAGTGAAGGCCAACATATCATTTGCTTTCCTAAATAACTGCTTGCTGCACTTGCATGCTTGCTTTCAGTGACTGGTGTACTGCGACACCCAGGTCCCTTTGTACATCAATATTTCCCAATCCATCACCATTTAAATAATACTCTGCCATTCTGTTTTTATGACCGAAGTGGATAATTTCACACTTATCCAAGTCATGCGATGTATTTTCCCACTCACTCAACTTTCCTAAATGGCTTTGAAGCCTCTTTTCTTCCAACTCATCACTCACAATTCCACGTAATTTTGTGTCATCAGGAAAACAGGAAATAGTATATTTGATTCCCTCATCCAAATCATTGATATATATTGTGAATAGCTGAGGCCCAAGCACTTACCCCAAGTGGTGTACCCAATTAGCCACCATCTTCTGCTCCAAAAAAAACAATTCATTCATAGCCTCATGGGGGGCATGGTGGCACAGTAGTTAGCACTGCTGCCTCACAGCGCCAAGAGCCCGGGTTTGATTCCGAACTTGGGTGACTGTCTGTGTGAAGTTTGCACATTCTCCCCATGTGTGTGTGGGTTTCCTCTGGGTACTCCTGTTACCTCCCACTGTCAAAAGATGTGCCAGGTAGGTGGATTGGCCCTGCTAAATTGCCCCTTAGTGTCCAATTGTTGGTGGGGTTACGGAGAAGTTGGCCCAGTTAGGGTGCTCTTTCAGAGGGTCCATGCAGATTCGAAGGGCCGAATAGCCTCCTTCTGCACTGTAGAGATTCTATAATTAAGAACTGATTCCAGCCTGCAGACCAATTCTCATTCCATGCCAGTATAATGCGCCCAATCCCACACACTATAATTTGGTACACTAACCTCTTTTGTGGGACTTCGTTAAAATCTTTCTGAAAGTCCAAATCCTCCATATCCACTGGTTATCCCTTATCTATTCTACACATTACATCCTCAGAAATTTCAGTAAGTTTGTCAAACATAATTTCCATTTCATCAATCCATGTTGACTTTGTCTAATCCCCCTGATGTTTTATAAAGGTCCTGTTATCACATCCTTTATAATAGACTCTAATGTTTTCCCTACTCCTGATCGGCTAACTGGTCTGTAATTCCCTGTTTTCTCCCTCACTCCTTTTTTAAATAGTGGGGTTACATTTATCACTCTCCAAACTGCTGGGGCTGTTCCAGTATCTACAGAATTTTGGAAGATGCCAACCAATGCGGCCACTATTTCCATTGCCACCTCCTTTAGCACCCTGTGATGTAGATTATCAGGCCTGGGGATTATTCAACTTTCAGTCCTATTAATTTCTCCAGCACTATTTTTTTTACTAATTCTAATTTACTTGGATTTCACTAAACTCTTGCTTCCTTAGCATTTCTGGGAAGTTATTTGTGTCTTCTTCAGTGAAGACAGAACTAAGGTAGTTGTTTAATAGCTCTGCCATTTCCTTGTTCTTGTTCAATTCTCCCCCTGCTGCTATTTCTTACATTCTTATATTCTATGCAATGTGTCAAAATTTGCTTGTGCAATGTTGCTGTGGCCTTGAAATGAGGCTGTGCGCTTGTAAGACCAATTAATAGGTACCTTTCCAATTCCTCTCTCTGCATCTCAGCTAAAGTACAGCTCCACTTTAGAAATGTCGCTAAAATAAGCACATTCACGCTTCTTCTGCAAAAGCACAGTGAGGAATTTCAAACAAAGGGTTCAAACACCATAATGCAACTTAGGGACATTATCTGGGGAAATAAAGACTTGTTTCCTTTGCCTTGCATCATGAATTTTCAAGCGTTAATAACACCAGCTGGCATATTTTATTGTCAGAGGAAAATTTGGCACTTCAGAACCGTGCACTCAATACAATTTACACAATTAGGGGATGATTCTTAGCAGCGTAAAGAAATAAGGGGCTTCCCGAAAGAGATCAGGTAATAAGTCAGCCTGGGTCATTCTGCATTGCCTGGTCAATATTGCACATTGTGCTTTGCCAAGACATTGTCGTTCTCCTTTCTAACTTGGCGTTAACAGCACTGCCGATATATTGCATGAATCAATCAGCGCGCACACACACACAGGAATGAATGTGAATGAGATGCAAATGACGCACACACACACTCACACACACGCCTGATTTGAATGCCATAGCATTTATGCACCAGAGCAAAGATTGCAAATTGGCTGATTCTGGAAGAGACCATATGGCAGTCAACAAAAAAAAAATACAGTACGCTAAGAATGCTGAAGTCAATTTATTTCTGAGTAAGTTATTCGCAGGGGATGAGGGAAGGATGGGGGTTGGAGAGATAGAGCGAGACAGAGAGAAGGAGAAAGAGAGAGCTGTTTAAGTCCCTCCAACCCCTCCATAGAGGAGGTTAGGTGCAGAAGGATTTGCACAGTGATAATGTCTATGAGCAGCAGTAAAGCTAGCCACCCCGAACTGCATGGTGAAGGTGAGTGGAGTTGACCCTGACACCTCACAACACCACATCCCAGCTGAACAAAGATTCTCTTGATCACCTATGTTAGAAAAAGTGCAGGGAGATGAAGTCAGAGAGTGGAATTTTCCATGTTAGTGATTAAGTGCAGAAGCGGGCAGGAAAGTCAGCATGATTCTCACTGAGGGGCAGGTTGGATGATCTTACTTGATCCTTGGCATCTCAGCTCCTTAACTATGCATCAGGAAGGATCTCCCAATAATAATAATTATTATTTGTATTAATGTCACAAGTCGGCTTACATTAACACTGCAATGAAGTTACTTTGAAAATTCTCTAGTTGCCACTTTCCGCCGCCTGTTCAGATACGCTGATGGAGAATTCAGAATGTTCAATTCATCTAACAAGCACTTCTTTCAGGACTTGTGGGAGGAAATCGGAGCACCCGGAGGAAACCCACGCAGACACGGGGAGAATGTGCAGACTCCACACACGCACAGTGGCACAAGCCGGGAATTGAGCCCGGGTCCCTGGCGCTGTGATGTGACAGTGCTAACCACTGTGCTACTGTGCCCCTCCTGGCGGGGCGGGCAAGGATCCTGTATCAGGGAAGATAGGACTTGTACAAGCGGGGCTGCATTTGAATTGGAGGGGGACAAATATCCTAGCAGGGAAGTTTGCTCATGCTACTGGGCAGGGTTTAAACTAATTTGGCAAGAGGATGAAATCCAAAGTAACTACAGTAGGTGAGATGATGGAGTCAAATGTAGAGGATGAACCAGGCAAGTACAGTAGGCAGAGCAGGCAGGGATATGATAAGACTCAAGGGAGGATTGGTAGGCTAAACTGCATTTATTTCAATGCAAGGAGCCTGATGGGTAAGACTGATGAGCTCAAAGTGTTGATCAGCGCATGGACTAATGGCTTTATTGCAATCGCAGAAATTTGGTTGAATGAAGGGCAGAACTAGCAGCTGAACATTCCAGGGTTTAAAGGTTTCAAGCATGATAGAACGGATGGTAAAAGAGGAGGAGGAGTTTCATTATTAATAGGGACAACATCACGGCAGGACTCAGGGATATCTTAGTAGATTCCTTAAATTAAGCCACATGGGTAGAACTTAGTAACAAAAAAGGGGGCGATCGCATTACTGGGAGTGTAGTATAGGCCCTCAAACAGGCAGGGAGAGATAGAAGGGCAGATATTGGATAGAATCATAGAATCCCTACAGTGCAGAAGCAGGCCATTCGGCTCATCGAGTCTGCACTGAACATCCAAAAGTGTTTTGTCAAAGAGTCATCTGGACTCAAACGTTAGCTCTTTTCTCTCCCTAAAGATGCTGCCAGACCTGGGTTTTCAGATCCAAACATGCATCCGATCTAGGCCCAATGCCCATCCCTATCTCTGTAACCCCATAACTCTATCTAACCTTTGGACACTAAGGGGCAATTTAGAATGGACAATCCCCACCTAAACCGCCCATCTTTGGTCTGTGGGAGGAAACCAGAGCACCGAAAGGAAACCCACACAGACATTAAAAAATGAAAAATGAAAATGAAAATCACTTATTAGAACATAGAACAGTACAGCACAGAACAGGCCCTTCGTCCCTCGATGTTGTGCCGAGCCATGATCACCCTACTCAAACCCACGTATCCACCCTATACCCGTAACCCAACAACATCCCCCTTAACCTTACTTTTATTAGGACACTACGGGCAATTTAGCATGGCCAATCCACCTAACCCGCACATCTTTGGACTGTGGGAGGAAACCGGAGCACCCGGAAGAAACCCACGCACACACGGGGAGGACATGCAGACTCCGCACAGACAGTGACCCAGCCGGGAACCGAACCTGGGACCCTGGAGCTGTGAAGCATTTATGCTAACCACCATGCTACTGTGCTGCCCCTACTTATTGTCACGAGTAGGCTTCAATGAAGTAATTGTGAAAAGCCCCTAGTCACCATATTCCAGCGCCTGTCCGGGGAGGCTGGTACGGGAATCAAACCGTGCTGCTGGCCTGCTTGGTCTGCTTTAAAAGCCAGCGATTTAGCTGAGTGAGCTAAACTAGACATGGGGAGAATGTGCAAACTTCACACAGATAGTAACACAAGGTTGGAATCGAACCCGGGTCCCTGGAGCTGTGAGGCAGCAGTGCTAACCATCGTGCCATCTTGCCACCCATATGTAGGCAGATCTCTAGGAATTGTCAGAAAAACTGGATAAAAATAGTAGGGCATTTCAACTTCCCCTAGTTGAAAGGCTTAGAAGGGGCGGAATTCGTAAGATGCATCCAGGTGAGCCTTTTATGCCTAGAAATTCCTACAAGTGTTGGATCTAGTTTTCGGGAAAGAAGCCAGGAAAGTGGATCAGGTTTCAGTGGGGGAGAATTTTGGAAACAGCGACTATAACTCAGTAGAATTTAAGGTAATTATGGAAAGGGACAAAGGCAGACCAGAAATTACGGGTGGGATTCTCCGATCTCCCGTCGGGTCAGAGAATCGGCAGTGGGCGGTGTGAATCCCACCCTGCTGCTCCGACGCCGGCTGCCAAATTCTCCGGCGCCAGTTTTCGGGCCCCCCCCCCCGGCAATTCTCCGGGCCCCGATGGGCCGAGCGGCAACACATTTCTGGCCAGTCCTGCCGGCGTGAAATGGGCATGGTCCATCCCGGCAGGACCTGGACTGGAGGGCGTCTAGCGGAGTCCTCAGGGTGGTGCATAGGGAGATCCGTCCTCGGGGTGGGGGGGGGGGGCGGGGGGGACGATGGCCTGGCCCACGATCGGGGCCCAGCTATCTGTGGACGGGCCTGTGCTGTGGGGGCACGCTTTCCCTCCGCGCCGGCCTCTGTACGACTCCGCCATGGCCGGCACGGTGAAGAACCCCCCTGCGTATGTCCAGCCCTTCGCCGTCGGTTGGCACAGTACCAACCCACCGGGCCGTCCCACCAATTGCAAGAGAATCCCGGACTAAGGCGAGCCAATTTTAATGAAATAAGACAGGATCTGTCGAAATTTAACTGGAAGAAGCTCATTATGGGAAAACCTACATTGGAGCAGTGGGATTCATTCAAAAAGGAAAGAGAGAGAGCACGGGGCCAACATGTTCCTATGATGGTGAAGGGTGGAAGCAATAAGTCTGGAGAACCATGGATGTCAAGGGATATCCAAGATTGGATAAGGAAAAAAAGGGAGGCTTATTGCAGATATGGAGAGCTCAAAACAGTGGAAACCCGAGATGAATGTAAAAAGTGCAGGGGGAACTTCAGAAAGAAATTAGGAGAGCGAAGAGGGGGCAGGAAAAGCACTGGCGGGTGAAATTAAGGAAAATTCAAAGGTGTTTTAGAAGTATATTAAGGACAGAAGGTTGACCAGAGTAAGAGTAGGGCCCATTGGGACCAACGTGGCAAGTTATGTGTGGAACTGGAAGATATAGGTAAGGTTTTAAATGAGTACTTTGCATCTGTGTTCACCAAGGAGAATGATGATGTAGGTATAGAAATCAGGGAAGTGCATTGTGATGTACTTGAACGATTTAACATTGAGAGGGAGGAGGCAGAGGGTGATAGCTGAAGGTTGTTTTTGTGACTAAAAGCCTGTGTCCAGTGGTGTTTCACAGGGATCGGTGCTGGGTTTCTTGTTGCTGTAGCATACATTAATGATCTGGGAGGTATGATGACCCACAAATTGGTGGTGTGGTAAATAGTGAGGAGCAAGGCTTTAGGTTACAGGGCGATATAGAGGGGCTGGTCAGATGGGCAGAAGAGTGGCAAATGGAATTTAACCATCAAAAGTTGAGGTGAAGCTTTTTGGGAGGACTAACAAGGCAAGGAAATATACAATGAATAATCAGACCCTTGGAGGATCAAAGGGATCTTGGTGTGCAGGTTCACAGATCTCTGAAGACATCAGGACAGGTAAACAAGGTGGTTGAGAAGGCCTATGGGATTCTTGCCTTTATTAACCAAGGCATTGAATATAAGAGCTGGGAGGTTATGCTGGAGTCACATAAAACACTGGTTCGGCCCCAGCTGAAGTACTGTGTGCAGTTCTGGTCACCGGATTACAGAAAGGAAGTGATTGCTCTGGAGAGGATGCTGAGAATATTTGCCAGGATGTTGTCTGGGCTAAAGAGTTTCTACTGTCAAGAGAGTCTGGATAGGCTGGGATTGTTTTTCCTGGAGCAGGGAAGGCTGAGAGGGGACCTAACTGAAGTGTACAAAATTATGAGGGACATAGATAGGGTGGATAGAAGGTACTTTTCCCCTTAGTGGAGGGGTCAATAGCCAAGGGGCATAGATTTAAGGTAATGAGCAGGAGGTTTAGAATCTGGAACTTACTGCAGGAACCCTTACAGTTTTTAAGAAGTATTTAGGTGGGAACCCTCACATACAAGGCTACGGACCACGTGCTGGAAAATGGGATTAGAATAGTTAGGTGCTTGGTGGTCTGCGTGGATACGATGGGCAGAAGGGCTTCTTTCTGTGCTGTAAAACTCTATGACTCACGGGGTCAAAGGTCCCATTGACACATTTAAACGCCACCCATCCAGATATTCACTAACTGAAGCTCAGGTATTCTGTTGGAATGGTAGTCTCTGGCATCCAAAAGATTCTCCTCCGCACCATGCAGGAAAGGTGGTCGGTCCTCTTTTCTTGGTTATGGGAGCAGGAGGTCCTCCCACTTGACCATACCGGCCTGGGAGGAGGTTGCTGGGGAGGTCAGAGCCCATGGCAAACAAAAAAGGATGATGCTGCAGTTCCAAAAAATGATGAATGATCTGCTCCTCTGTTCTCCACAAGTATGTAACTTCTACTCACGCCAAGCTCACACTATCATAAGACATTCGGTAGTCTAAGGATTAAAGTCTATTGGAATGCCACACACTACCAGCAGTTGGAACATCAGCACTGAATATCAGCCAACCAATTTAAGTTAAACATCAGTTGTAAGACCCTGCACAAAGTGCATCTCAAAGAGCTGAACTCCAGAGGTGAGGTGAGAGTGACTGCTCTTGACATCATTTGACCAAATATCGCATCAAGGAGCCCTAGCAAAACTGGAATTAATAGAAATGAGGAGGAAAGAGCTTTGCTGATTGGAGTCATACCTAGCGCAAAGAAAGAAAGTTATGGCTATTGGACGTCAATCATCTCAGTTTCAGGACATCACTGCAGGAGTTCCTCATGGTCGTGTCCAAGGGCCAACCAGCTGCTTGATCAATGATCTTCTTTCCATCATAAAGTCAGAAGTGAGATGTTCATTAATGATTGCACAATGTTCATCAGTCATGGCTCCTTTGAAACTGAAGCAGTCCATGTCCGAATGCTGCAAGATCCATGCAATATCCATACTTGGGCTTACAAGTGGCCAGTAACATTTGTGTCACACGAGTGCCAGGCTATGGACATCTCCAAAAAGAGAGAATATAACAATTGCTCTATGACCCTCAATGGTATTATATCATTGAGTCCTCCACTACCAAAATCCTCGGGGTTACCTTTGACCAGAAACTGATTTGGACTAGCCATATCAACACAGTGGCTACAAGAGCAGGTCGGAGGCGAGGAATACTGTGGCGAGTAACTGATCTCCTGATTCTCAAAGCCTGTTCACCATCTACAAGGCTCAACTCAGGAGTGTGACTGCATACTCTCCACCTGCCTGGATGAGTGCAGCTGCAACAATACTCAGAAAGCTTTACTCCATCAATAACAAAGCAGAGCACTTGATTGACATCCCTCCACCACCAACGCACAGTGGCAGCAATGTTTACCATCTACAAGATGCGCTGCAGAAGCTCATCAAATTGCTTGTGGAGAGGCAAGTATTTGTCGTGACCAGCGTTAGAATTCTTTCTCCAAAGTGTACTTTGCTGTGGTGTTTATTAAAGACAATTTGGGCGGGACTCTCTGACACCCGCGTCGGGTCAGAGAATCCCGGGGGGCGGTGTGAATCCCGCCCTGCCATTCCGACGCTGGCTGCCGTATTCTCCGGTGCCGGTTTTTGGGCGGGGGCGGGGGTCACGCTGTGCCGGTTGGGGGCCGTTGGCTGCGGCACCCCTGGCAATTCTCCGGGCCCCAATGGGCCGAGCGGCCATCGGTTTCTGGCCAGTCCTGCTGGCATGGATTGGACATGGTCCCATCCTGGCTGGTAGGCTGTCTGTTGCGGTGCTCGGGGAGGGGGGGGGCAAGGGGGGATCGGGCACCGGGAGGGGCCCGCACGGTCATCTGGCCCGCGATTGGGACCCATCGATCTGCGGGTGGGCCTGTGCCATGGGGGCACTCCTTCCATCCGCGCCAGCCACTGTAGGGTTCCGCCAAAGCCCACATGGAGAAGACACCCCCCTACGCATGTGCAAGAATACGCCGGCCGGTCTGCGCATGCGCGGAAGCACGACGGCAGTTCTGCGCATGCGCTAACTCATGCTGGCCCTTCGGTGCTGGTCGGCATGGCGCCAACCCCTCCGCCACCGGTATAGCCCCCAGAAGTGCGGAGGATTCCGTAACTTCTGGTCAGCCCGGTAAACTGAGCATGAAGGCAGTGCATTCTCTGAACCCATAAGTGTTAACATTGTGTTATCTGAACTCGGGGGTGTTGGTGCTCTGCAGGTGTGTGAGCACTGTACATTCTCTGAACTGTGTGAGTACTGTGTATTTTCTGAACTCAGGCTTCTGACAGTTGGGCTTTCTGTAAACTTGGGGATATAAGTATGTTGCCCCGATCTCTTCGTGCACTGGCGAGCTGAGCTTGTTAGTGCAAGAAGTGAGCCTCAGTGTGGCCTCGCCGTTCCTTGCCGTGGCCCAGAAATGAAGTGGAGTCCCGTTTAAGAGCGGATTCATTCTCGGCACTACAAGCGGAAGTGCCGGGAAACACCCAGCTAAATATGCCCAACATGGGACTCTATTTCAATTCCGTTAAATCACGCCCATTATGTGAACGGGTGAAATTAACTCAGTGCCTGAGAATTTTTTTGTGGTTTTTTTTGCTGATTAGTGTTTTCGGTTTTTGTTAAGTGATTCCACCTTTAAAAAGTAATGCATTAAAATATTAATTTTTTTTCACACTAATACTCTCCTGAAACATATATTTGAATACCGTATAGAATTATATTACAGTTTGATTAATATTAATCCCAAATCAGTTCAAGAATGAATGATTAAACAGACTAAGCTGCTGATCGTGCAAATGAATCATTTTTATGAGGCATTCTGATCCTAACATAATCCAAGCCCAAACATTCCCTTTTATTCCATCTTTCAGTGCTCAATACAGTGAATTGCCAACCCACTGGCTGACCTTTAAACCAAGTAAGAAGTCTTACAATACCAGGTTAAAGTCCAACATGCTTGTTTCAAACACTAGCTTTCGGAGCACTGCTTCCTCAGGTGAATGAAGAGGTATGTTCCAGAAACATATATATAGACAAATTCAAAGATGCCAGACAATGCTTAGAATGCGAGCATTTGCAGGTAATTAAATCTTTACAGATCCAGAGACAGGGGTAACCCCAGGTTAAAGAGGTGTGAATTGTCTCAAGCCAGGACGGTTGGTAGGATTTCGCAAGCCCAGGCCAGATGGTGAGGGATGAATGTAATGCGACATGAATCCCAGGTCCCGGTTGAGGCTGCACTCATGTGTGCGGAATTTGGCTATATGTTTCTGTTCAGCGATTCTGCGTTGCCGCGCGTCCTGAAGAACGCTTACCCGGAGATCAGAGGCTGAATACCCTTGACTGCTGAGGTGTTCTCCGTCTGGAAGGGAACATTCCTGCCTGGCGATTGTTACGCGATGTCCATTCATTCATTGTTGCAGCGTCTGCATGGTCTCACCAATGTACCACGCTTTGGGACATCCTTTCCTGCAGCGTATGAGGTAGACAACGTTGGCTGAGTTGCACGAGTATGTACCGCATACCTGGTGGGTGATGTTCTCACGTGTGACAACTATAATATAGCCACTTTAATAACTCCACAAGGAAACCCTGGTTGATCTCCCATGGGACTTATGGAGTAGGAGCTTCCCGCTAGGGAGCAGAGGTGCTTTCCTGCTAGTGAGTGGAGGCACCCTCCCACCCCGCTAGTGAGTGGAGGCAACCCCACCCAGCTGAGGCTCGTACAAATAAAGGTCAGCCTGGACAGGGACCACCATGTCGGTTGTCCTAACAGGACTATGCAATGTAAATAGTTTGCTGCCGTGGACAAACTTTATGTTACCTTGATTAAAAGCTCCTTTCACCTTACCCCTTGACTTCCTGGATCTTAATCATCACTAATAAATCCAATCAGCGATTCAGGAGAAATATCTTCCCCGTAGGGGTTATCATCTAGAACTTGATACTACATGAAAGAGTTAAGTCGAACCATATACATGCTATTATGCGAGGGCGGAAAATATAAAAAGTTAAGCTGATAGGGCGAGTGTGGAGTGGTGGGAGGAGGTTCTTGTGGAACTTTTCACCAGCATTGGGAAATTGGGCCAAATGGTGTGTTTGTGTGTTGTAGGCTCAATATAATTCTATCCAACTGTATCAGGACCCTTACTCTAATTGCTATCAGTAGCTCTTATGTGTCACGGTCTTATTAATTGCGTTGTTACGGTTAATGGCAATTAGATTGCTAAATAGGTGAGGGGTATTTGTAGACCTATAAATGGAATACCATTTGTTAATTTGGCTTAACTGTTTGCTTGAAAGAATATAAATGGGGATAACTGGTGCACTGGTGAGTTGGAGTAGTGCTGACTGTAAACTAAGTCAAAAAGCTCTCTCGCCAGCAAAGAAAGCAGCTGTGGTTTTGTTATAACTTCACCATCCAGTGTTGATCTGAATAATATTATATTTGTGGATGTCAAACCAGGATTCAATTGGCCTTGTACTAAGCAAAATACTGTAGATGCTAGAAATCGTAAAAAAAACAGGAAATGCTGGAGATTCTCAACGTGTCTGGCAATGTCTGTGGAGAGAGATACAGAGTTAGGTCGATGACCTGGCCAAAGGGAGGGGTAATTGGACAAGTAAAGAAGCAAAGGTTGTGTCTAAAGGAGGTGTGAATGGCAAGATCCTGAATAACTTCAATCTGAAGGCAAAGCAAAGGAAAGAGCGAAACAAGAGCAGGAAGAAAAACAGCAAAGAAAAATGAAATAAAGTGGGGTCAGAGGTTACGTTCTAAACTCGTTGAAATCAGTGTTGAGTCAGGAAAGGCCGTAAAGTGCCCTATCGAAAGATCAGATGCACCTCCTCGAGCTTACATTGAAGTTCATTGCAGCAGATCAAGGTCACATAGATCAGAATGGAGTCACATAGATCAAAATGGAAGCTAAGTGAAAGATTAAAATGGCGGTTGACTGGAAGCCCAGGGTCACCCTCGTAGATTGAGTAGAAATATTCCACAAAGCGGTCACTGAAACTGATGGCAAGTCCATCTATTGCCCATTTGTGAAAGCCCATTAGGAGCAAGCTGCTTTCATGAGCTGCTGCATTCCATCTGGGAAAGGTACACCTATAGTGCTGTTCGAGGGGACACTTTAGGATTCTGATCCAGAAACAGTAAAGCAAGTGTGATACAGTCAGGATGGTACGTAGTTTGGAGGAGAACCTGCAGGGAGAATATTCCCTTGTATTTGCTGCCTTTCATTGGGTAGAAGTTGCAGATTTGGAAGGCACTATCAAAGATTACTCGGCAAAGTGCTACATCAGTGGTGGAGAGAGTGGTGACACCCAGAAATAGTAACAATGTGAGCACGTTACCAGTGATGAACTGCTCTTTTGCAAAGAATCAAACATAAATTCTGTGCTGGGGGGGGAGAATTGCGGGAGGGCCGGGCGAATCACACACGCCACCCTAGCACCCCCCGCGATTCTCCCACCCCCCCCCCCAAAATGGCGTGTCGCGTTTTGCGACAGGCCGCTCGGAGAATCGCCGCTCGCCGTTTCTCACGGCGACCGGCGATTCTCCGGCCTGAATGGGCCGAGCGGCCTGCCGAACCCGACCAGTTCGCACCGGCGCCAACCACATCTGGTCGCTGACGGCGTGAACAGTGCACGACCGGTGAGTGTGGGGTCTGTAGGGGGCGGAGGGAAGATCGAGCATCACGGGCGTGCTCATGAGATGTCTGGCCCGCGATGGGTGCCCACCGATCGTCGGACCGGCGTCTCTAAAGGACGCACTCTTTTCCCTCCGCCGCCCCGCAAGATCAAGTCGCCATGCCTTGCGGGGCAGCGGAGGGGAAGACGCCAACCTGCGCATGCACGGCTGACATCACTTAGGCTCCGCCGGCCGCGTCATTCTCGGCGCGCCGCTTTGACGCAAGCGTCAAGGCCCGGCCCCCGAGATTCATGCGCCACCGCTCCTAGCCCCCCCCCGTGAATAGGGGGCGAGGAGCGGCCTTCGACGCCGGAGTGAAACACTCGGGGATTAATTCTCCCAGAGGCCCGACGCTGTCGTGAAACCTGGAGAGGTTCACGACGGCGTCGGAAGCCTCTCCCGGGCCCCTATTCTCCCCTCCCCGGGGGGATAGGAGGGTCGTGTCGGGAGACTCGGCCGCCGGGCCTTGTCGCTGGCGTCAAGGCCCGTCGCGCCGAAAATGACGCGGCTGACGCGCCTAATGACGTCAGCCGTGCATGCGCAGGTTGGACGGCGCCAACCCGCGCATGCACGGTTGCCGTCTTCCCCTCAGCCGCCCTGCAAGATGTGGCAGCTTGATCTTGCGGGGCGGCGGAGGGGAAATCGTGCGTCCGATTGAGACGCCGGCCTGACGATCGGTGGGCACCAATCGCGGGCCTGTCCCCTCCCGAGCACAGTCGTGGTGCTCAGAGCCCTGTACTCCCCCCACAAGCCCCAAATGGGCATATCTCGCCGTTTCCACGACGGCAGCGACCAGGTGTGGTTGCCACCGTCGTGAAACGGTTGCGAACGGCTGGCTGCTCTGCCCATCGGGGTCAGAGAATCGCGGGCCGCCGTGAAAAACGGCGGCCCACGATTCTCCGAGCGGCGTGTCGTAAAACGCGACACGCCATTTTGGGGGTGGGGGGTGGGAGAATAGCGGGAGGTGCGGGAGCGGACCTCCCGTTATTCTCCCACCCGGCGTGGAAGCGGAGAATCGCGCCCTCCGGGTTTCACTCCGGCGTCGGATGTTTGTCTCCATTTCGGAGAATCACGCCTTCTGATCTGGTCTTTCACAATTTCCATGTTAAAAAAACCATGGGATATTTTATATCTTAAAGGCACAACGTAAATGGAAATTGTCTTTTGTTTCATAATGTTATGTTTGTTAAATTTAAAAATGTTAAAACTTGAATAAAAATACTTTTTTTTTAAATGGAAATTGTCGGTGATGATGTGCATGTTCTAAAAGTATCTAAGTGCAAGGTTTCCCTTTCAGGAAGTAAAGCAGGCATTTCTATAACATCCTTCATGACCACAAGATGAGATAAATGTGCTTTACAGCCAATAAAAAACTTTGAAATGCAATCACGTTTGTACGTTGCGAAATGCCAACTTTTTAAAATTTGTTCACAGGGCATGGGTGTCACTGGCTAGGCTAGCATTTATTGCCCATCCCTAATTGCCTTTGAGAAAGTGGTGGCGGGCTGCCTTCTTGAACTACTGCTGTCCATGTGTTTTCGGAATATTCGGAAGGGATTTCTAAGACTTTGACCCACGACAGTGAAGGAACGGCAGTATAATTCCAAGTCAGGATGGTGCATAGCTTGGAGGTGACCTTGTATGTGATGGTTTTCCCATGCATCTGTTGCCCTTGTCCAACTAGGTGTTAGTGGTTGTAGGTTGGAAGGTGTTGTTGAACTCTTGGTGAGTTCCAGTGCATCTTGTAGAGGGTACACACTGCTGCCGCTGTACTTCAATGATGAAGGGAGTGAATGTTGGAGGTGTTGGATGACATGCCAATCAAGTGACTGCTTTGTCCTTGTTGGTGATGAGCTTCTTAGGTGTTGTTGGAACTGCATCCATCAGGCAAGGGGAGAATATTCCAGCACATTTCTGACTTGTGTCATGTAGATGGTGGGCAAGCTTTGAGGAGTCAGAAGATGAGTTACTTCCAGAGAATTCCCTGCCTCTGACCTGCTCTTGTAGCCGCAGTATTTATATGGCTCTTCCAGTTCAGTTTCTGGTCATTGATAACTCCCCAGGATATTGATAATGGTGAATTCAGCAATGGCGATGCTGTTGAATGTCAAGGGTTAGATTCTTTCTTGTTGGAGATAGTCATTGTCTGGCAATTGTGTGGCACAAATGTTACTTGACACTTATCAGACAAAGCCTGAATATTGTCCAGGTCATGCTGCATTTGGACAAGAACAGCTTCAGTATCTGAGGAGTCGTGAATGGTGCTGAACATTGTGCAGTCATCTGCAAATATCCCCACTTCTGACCTTATGTTGGAGAGAAGGTCATTGATGAAACAGTTGAAGATTGTTAGGTTTAGGACACTATCCTGAGCAACTCCAGTATCAATGTCCCAAGACTGAGATGATTTACCATGAACAAACACAACCAATTTTCTTTGTGCCAAGTATGATTCCAATTAGTGGAGGTCTTTCCCCCTGATTCCTATTGACTTCATTTTTTACTAGGTCTCATTGATGCCACACTTAGTCAAATGCTGCATTGATGTCAAGGGAAGACCTAATATCTTGAGTTCAGCTCTTTTGTCCATGCTTGAACCAAGACTGTAATGAGGTCAGGAATTGAGTGGCCCTGGTGGAACTCAAACTGAGCGGCAATAAGCAGGTTATTGCTAAGTCGACAACACTTTCCATCACTGCTGGTTATCAAGAGCAGACCAATAACTGGCTGGGCTTGATTTGTCCTGCTTTTTGAAGATGGGTGATATCAGGGAAAATTCCACATTGCAGGTAGAAGCCAGTGTTGTATCTGCACTGGAACAACTTTGCTAAGGGTGCTGCTTGTGCCGGAGCACAATTCTATTGCTGGAATTTTGTCAGGGCCTGTGTACAGGACACACCTGGGCAAATTTTCCACATTTCCGGGTAGATGCCAATGTTGTAGCTGGAGTGGAACAGCTTGGCTCGGGGTGCGTCAAGTTCTGGAGTACAGGCCTTCAGTACTATAGCTAGAATATTGCCAGGGCCCATAGTGTTTTCAGTATCCAGTGCCTTGCGCCATTTCTTGATATCACGTGGAGTGAATTGAATTGGCTAAAGTCTGACATCTGTAATGCTGGGGACCTCCAGAGGAGGCTGAAATGAATCATCCACTCGGCACCTCTGGCTGAAGGTTATTGCAGATACATCAGCCTTAGCTTTTGCACTGATGTTCCGGGCTCCTGCATCATTAAGGATGGGGAAATTTGTGGGGCCTGCTGCTCAGTGAGTCGTTTAATGGTCCACCACCATTCATGACCAGATGTGGCAGGTAGAGCTTCAATCTAATCCATTGCTTGTGGAATTGCTTAGCCCTGTGTCCATTACTTGCTGCTTTTGCTGATTGGCACACAGGTTGTCCTGTGCTGTAGCTACACCATGTTGACACCTCATTTTTAGGTATGTCTGGTGTTGCTTCTGGCATGCCCTCTTGCAATCTTCACTGAATCTGGGTTGATACCCTGGCTTAGTGGTAATAGTAGAGTGGGGATATGCCAGGCCATGAAGTTACAATTCTGCTGGTGTATATGACCTACAGTGCCTCATGGATGCCCACTTTTGGGTTGCTACATCTGTTCAAAGTATATCCCACTTAGTACAGTGGTAATGCCACACAACATAATGGAGTGTATCCTCAAAATGAAGGCTGGACTTTGCCTCCACAAGGACTAAGCAATGCTTACTCCTACCATTACCATTGCGCACAGGTGTGTCTGTGAAGATGAGGTCAAGTAGGTTTTTCCCTCTTAATGCTTTCCTCATCACCTATCACAGGCTCTGTCTAACAGCTATATCCTTAAGGCTTCACAGCTCTCTCAGTTTTGGATCTACCAAGCCATTCTTGCTGATGGACATTGAAGTCTCCACCCAGAGTACATTTTGTGCCCTTACTTCCCTCAGTGCTTTCTCCATGTAGTGTTCAACATGGAGGAGTATGGATTCATCTGCTGATGGGGGAACAGTATGTGGAAACCAGCTGGAGGTTTGACCTGATGCCATGAGACCTCTTGAAATCCAGAGTCAATATTAGGGACTCCCAGTGCAACTGCCTCTCAACTGCATCAAACTGTGCCGCCACCTCTTGTGGGTCTTGGCAGTGTTATCAGGGTTGGTGGTGGTGGTATCTTGGACATTGTCTGTAAGGTATGATTCCATAAATGTGACTACATGGGGAGGCAGTGGCGTACTGGTATTGTTGTTGGACTAGTAATTCAGAGTAAGGCTCTGGGGATCAGGTTCAAATCCCGCCATGGCAGTTGGAAATTTGAATTTGTTAAAAATTAAAGCTGGAATTAAAAGTCCTAATTATGACCATGAAACCATTGTTGATTGCTGTAAAAGCCCATCTGGTTCATTACTGTCCTTTAGGGAAGAAATCTGTTGTCCTTACTTGGTCTGGCTGACATGTGATTTCAGATCCACAGCAATGTGGTTGACGCTTAAATTCCCACCCAAGCCCAGGGTCCAGGCTGAAGTAACTGTCAGGTGAGCCATTCGCTTTCTATATTTTTTGTAGACTTTGTAGCAGATCGCCAGATCTGAGTGGCTTGTAACATCCTGTCAGAGTTAACCACGTTGCTGTGGCTCAGAAGCCACCTGTAGATCAGATCAAATAAGGAATATCCTTCCTATCGGACACTTGTGAACCAGCCACTATTAGGCTAGCTTTTAATTCCAGATTTTTATTAAATGACTATAAATTCCACCAGCTGCCGTGGTGAGATTTGAACCCATGCTCCCAGAGCATTAGCCTGAGCCTCTGAAGTACTAGTGTGGTGAGATTCCCACTGCATCACTGCCTCTTCTAAACAGTAAGATCACACAGCAAGATCCCACATCCATGAGATAATGGCCATGGCCAGATCCTTTGTTTTAGTGATAGTTGGGGGGATAATTGTTGGTCAGAACACCAGGATAAACACGTCTTTGCACAGCACAATGAGATCTTTCACATCTGCCTGCAAGGGCAGACGGGACTTTGGATTAACATTGAAGCCAATAATGCAGAACCCCCTCAGTACTGCAATGGAAATGTCAGCCTGGATTATGCACTCAAGTCTATGGAGTGGAATATCTGACTCAGAGGTGCGGGTGTTACCCACTGAACCATAGTTGACACCAGCACAATTGCTGTCAGTTTTCAGACACCTTTGTACTGTAGACTCGTGTCCATAAATAGATAGGTTGTGACTGCCCGAACCCCTTTGACAGACAGCTCTTTGCAGCCAGAGGAGACTATTATCCCATCAGTCTGAATTGATTTGAATCCAAGTCCCAGAAGTATCTCCTGCACTGCATCACCCATCTCCGGCGCAATAGAATTTCAATAGAACTTACTTGTAAGATTATAAACAGCCTTTACAGAATAAGTCCACAGATCGAATGTAATAGTAGAATTAATATATACCATTTGAAATTCAACAAATAATTCCAAAGAATGATATTAAAACACTGAAATCTCTCTAACATATACAAGGAAATAATTAAATTCTGCACTGAGATCATTTATTTCACCATTATGTCCATTTCTGTCTCTTTTTGTTATCGGATTTGGTCTCAGCAATTTCTTACCCATCTGGCGACAGCGCTCTCATTATTTGGAGCATTTAATGTGCTATGGAATCATTATTCCTGCTAAAATTTGAAAGTGAATACAATGACTATGGTCTCCCAGTTTCAGTGAAAAGACAAGCCACCTTGAACATCATTATTTGGTGAGGGGATTTTGGCATTTCACTTCAGCCCTCAATTCTATCAGTTCTGTATTATATTTACATTCTGACAACAGCCGCAACTTAAATCACCCACATAACATTTGGTCCAAGGGATAAGACTCAGTGGAAGCACATTCAAATAATTAAGAATGTGAGGAAGTGAGAAAATGAATTATAAATGCACCGCCAAACTTGGAGGTGTCAGTGGTCTCCGCCACCAACCTCCGTATCCCAATTTATCGAAATCATGCAAACGAAGATACAAACATACAGATTACGCTCAGGAGTTGGGTAATTTGACACTGTTGAGCCTGCTCCACAGTTTAATACGATCACGGCTGATCTGATTGTAGCTTCAAATCCACATTCTTGCCTACACCCTTTGACTTGCTTGTTAGTCAAGAATCTATCGACATCTAACTTCAAAATATTCAATGACCCTGCCTCCATCGCTCTCTGAGAAAGAGAGTTCCAAAGGCTCACAACCCTCTGAGGAAATATTTCTCATCTTCATCTTTAACTGCATTCCCTTAGTTCTAGTCTCTCCCACAAGTGGAAACGTCCTTTCAGTATCCACCCTGTTCCTCAGCGTCATATATGTTTCAATAAGATCTGGGGCGGGATTCTCCGACCACCCGCCGAATCGGAGACTCGCCAGGGGACGGCGTGAATCCCGCCCCCGCCGGCTGCCGAATTCTCCAGCGCCGGAAATTTGGCGGGGGCAGGAATCGCGCCGCGCCGGTTGGTGGCTGCTCGCAGCGGCCCCCCCTGCCGGCGATTCTCCGGCCCACGATGGGCCAAAGTCCCGCCCGTTCTATGCAGGTCCCGCCGGCGTAAATTGGAGTAGATCCCTTACCGGCAGAACCTGGTGGCACGGGCGGGCTCCGGGGTCCTCGGGGGGGGGGGGTGTTCTGGCCCAGGGGGTGCCCCCACGGTGGCCTGGCCCACGATCGGGCCCACCGATCCGCGGGCGGACCTGTGCCGTGAGGGTACTCTATTCCTACACGCCGGACGTGTAAGCCTCCGCGATGGCCGGCGCGAAGGTGACCCCCCCGCGCATGTGTGGGGATGACGTCAGCTACCACTGACGCTTCGCGCATGCGTGGACCCTCACCGGCCGGCGGACTCCTTTCGGCCCCAGCTGGCCCGGCGCCACAGGCCTTCCCCGCTGGCCGGCGGGGCGCAAACCACTCCGACGCCGGCCGAGCCCCTTAAGGCGGGGTGTAACAGAAATATGGCACGGCGGGGCGGAGAATCCAGCCCTCTATCTCTATCCCTTTGCAGATGCCTTGGGCGGGATTCTCCCGCAACCAGTGGGATGGCCCGACGCCGGCACCATGTACAAGGGCCGGCGCGAGTTGGCACTTGTGCAGAACTGCAGCGTGGTTCCGCGCATGCACAGACCGGCCGGCGTGTTTCCTGCGCATGCGCAGCGAGGTTCTTCTCCGCGCCAGCCATGGCAGAGCCCTACAGAGGCTGGCGCGGTAGGAAGGAGTGCCCACACAGCACAGGCCCGCCCGCAGAGCGGTGGGCCCCGATCATGGGCCAGGCCACTGTGGGGGCTCCCCTTGGGGCCGGATCCTCCTGTGCCCCCCCCCCAGGAACTCCAGTAGACGGCCTACCAGTAGCCAGGTCCCGCCATGTGGGACCATGTCCATTTCACGCCGGTGGGACTGGCCGAAAACGGGCGGCCGCTCGGTCCATTGGGGCCCGGAGAATTGCCGGGGGGGCCGCTGCCAACGGCCCCCGAACGACATGTCGTGATCCCCGCCCCCGCCCGAAAACCGCCGCCAGAGAATTTGACAGCCAGCGTCGGAGCGGCGGGGAGGGATTCACGCCGCCCCCCCCCCCCCCCCCCCCACCCCCCTGCCGATTCTCTGACCCGGTGGGGGTCGGGGATCGGAGTGTCCTGCCCCTTATGTCCTCTTCACAGCCTACTTACCTACCTATCATCAGCAAATTTAGCAACAATACGTTCAGTCCCTTCATCCAAGTCATTGATGTGAATTGTTAATAGTTGTGATGCCAGTAGTGATTCCTCTGGCACTCTACTTGTCACATCCGGCTAATCTAAAAATGAACTACTCTCTGTTTACTTTTAGCTAACTATTAACGAATGAATAGGTTCCACCTTTGTCTGTCCTTGTTGCATACACTTTTATTCATATAAATTAAGAGTACACAATTCTTTTTTTTTCAATTAAGGGGCAATTTAGTGTGGCCATACCACCTACCTTGCATATCTTTTTGGGTTGTGGGGGTGACCCACAGGGAAGAATGCGCTCGTTGCACAGACTAAATCCTTCATTTATTTTAAAGTACTCGTCTTTATCTTCAGTCTCCTCCGCAGCTTGTCCCCACTATCTCTTCAGCCCTTTACAAAAATTATTTATTCTCGTGATCTTGGAAGTGCTGGCAAGGCCACATTTATTGTCTTTTCCTAGATTTCTTGTGAAAGAGGTGGGATACAGTTGTGTGTACTGCACCCCTTGCACTGACCATCTTTCCACAAACAAGTTAAATGAGATTGAAAACTTTTCTGTCTTAAGCTCCCACTTGCATTCTTCCATTCTCTCAAGTTGCTCTTTCATCCCAGCACTGGGTACAGAACCTTCAACCAACATACCTTGGTCTAACTCTCCAGAATTCCTTCACTAGTCCATCTTTGAAAACTTCCTCAAAGCCAACCCAGCCAGCCAAAGTTCCAGTTATTCCTCCAACCCTATTTGCCAATGTCTTGGTACCTATTGTATTGCCATAGTTCCAGTGGGAAACATCATGGCACATTCTTATCCTTAATTGTGTTATTTGAATTGTTATCATCCTGCCCCTCATCTTGAACATGTATCCCCTCGAAACTGACCCTTCAACTAAGGGGAACAGCTGTTCCCTATTCTCCCTGTCTCTGCCCCTCATAGTCTTGTACATCTCAATTAGGTTGTTCCTCAGTCTTCTCTGCTCCAGTCAAAACAACCCAAGCCTATCCAACCTCTCTTCATAATCTAAATGTTCCATCCCAGGCAACACCCTGGTGAATCTCCTCAGCACATCCTCCAGTCCAATCACATCCTTCTTATAATGTGGTGACCAGAATTGCACACAGTACTCAGCCGTGGCCTCACCAAAGTTCTATACAACTCCAACATGACCTCTCTGCTTTTGTAATCTGTGCCTCGTTTGATAAAGGCAAGTGTCCCATTAGCCTTTTTCACCGCCTTATTAACCTGCCCTCCTGCCTTCAGAGATCTATGGACAAACATTCCATGGTTGCTTTGTTCCTGGGAACTTCCTAGTGTCAGGCCATTCATTGACTAATTCCTTGTCACAGTACTCCTTCCAAAGTGTATCACCTCACACTTTTCAGGGTTAAATTCCATCTGCCACTTTGCTACCCATTTTACCATCCCGTCTATATCTTCCTGTAACCCAAGACTCTCAACCTCACAGTTAACCACCTGGCCAATCTTTGTGTCATCCGCAAATGTACTGATCCTACCCCCATATAGTCACCTTTATCATTTCTATAAATGACAAACAATAGGGGACCCAGCACAGATCGCTGTGGTACGCCACTGGACACTGGCTTCCAGTCACTAAAGCAGCCATCTGTCATCACCCTCTGTCTCCTACAGCTAAACCAGTTTTGAATCCACCTTATCAAGTTACCCTGTATCCCATGTGCATTTGCCATTTTTATAAGTACCCATGTAGGACTTTGTCAAAGGCTTTGCTGAAATCTGCAAATCAGCTGCGCCGCCCTCATCTACACACCTGGTCACATGCTCCCTCTGACAAAGCCATGGTGACTATCCCTGATCAAACCTCGCCATTCAAATTGGAGATTGGTTCTCTCCTTCAGAATCTTCTTCAGTTGTTTCCCAACCACAAACATGAGACCCATTGGTCTGTAGTTCCCTAGCTTTTCTCTACAACTTTCTGAAAGAGTGGGACTACCTTAGCTGTTTTCCAGTCCTCCGACACTTCCCCCATGTTCAGAGAGAAATTAAAAATTTGTGTCAGAGCCTCTGCAATTTCCTACCTCATCTCCCACAGAATCCTGGAATTCATCCAGACCTGGAGATTTGTCCACTTTTAAGCCTGCCAACACCATCAATACCTTGTCAATCATTGTGATAATTTGCTCAGGAACCTCACAGTCTCTCTCCCTGAGTTCCATATCTACATTCTCATTCTCTTGGGTAAAGACAGATGTGAAGTATTCGTTCAGCACCCCGCAAATGTCCTCTGACTCCAATCACAGATTGCCCCCTTGGTCCCAAATGGGTCCTACTCTTTCCCTGATTATCCTCTTCCCATTGGTATACTTGTAGAGTATCTTGGGATTTTCCCTACTTTTACCAGCCATAGCTTTCTCATATCCTTGAATCTCGAACAATGATGAGTCAGAGTAGGGCAGCACGGTGGCGCAGTGGTAGCATTGCAATCTCACGGCGCCGAGGTCCCAGGTTCGATCCCGGCTCTGGGTCACTGTCCATGTGGAGATTGCACATTCTCCCCGTGTTTGCGTGGGTTTCGCCCCCACAACCCAAAGATGTGCAAGGTAGGTGGATTGAACACGCTAAATTGCCCCTTAATTGGAAAAAATAAATTGGGTACTCTAAATTTATATTTTTAAAAATGATGAGTCAGAGTATGGGAGGGAGATAGAGAACTTAGTGGCAAGGTGCAATGACAAAAATCTCTCTCTCAATGTCAGCAAAACTAAGGAACTGGTCATCGACTACAGGAAGCATAACGTTGTACATACCCCTGTCTGCGTCAGTGGTGCCAAGATGGACATGGTTAACGGAATCAAATTCCTAGGTGTACACATCACCAGCAATCTGTCCGGGTCCACCCAGATTGATGCTATGGCCAAGAAAGCAGAACAGCACCTATATTTCCTCAGTAAACTAAGGAAATTTGGCATGTCCACATTGACTCTTACCACGTTTTACAGGTGCACCACAGAAAGCATGCTATCTGGCTGCATCACCGCCTGGTATAGCAACTGGTCAGTCCAAGACCGTAAGAAACTATCAAGAGTCGTGAACACAGCCTAGTCCATCACGCGAACCTACCTTCCATCCATTGACTCTGACCACACCTCCCGCTGCCTTGGAAAAGTGGGAATCATAATCAAAGACCCCTTCCACCCAGGTTATTCTCTCTTCCAACCTCTTCACTAGAAGATACTAAAGTTTGAGAACAAGCACCAACAGATTCAAAAACAGCTTCTTCCCCCACTCTTGCAGGTTCCTAAATGGCCCTCTTATGGACTGAACTGATCTCTCTACACATCTTCTCTAGTTGTAGCCCTATACTCTAAATGTTTCATCTGATGTCTAGATCTATGTATTTTCATTGTGTATCTATTGTATGTCCTATGTATTTTATGTATGGACCAATCTGCCTAGACTGTACGCAGAACAATACGTTTCACTGTACCTCGGTACACGTGACAATAAATCTAAATTTAAAAAAATTATTTTTGCTCTCCTCATTTCTTAAGCTCCATCCTGTACTTTCTGTACTCCATTAATACCTTCATTGATTTGCTCCCCTTGTAATTGCTAAAAGCTTCTCTTTTTCTTCTCATTGTATCCGGAATGTCTCTGGTCATCCATGGCTCTCTGAGCTTGTTACTCCTTTCTATTACCCAAGAGGGAACATGTTGGGCCTGTACTGTCCCCATTTCCTTTTTTGATTACTATCCCCCCCCCCCCCAACTGCTCAGCTTAGATTTTGCCACACGTAACTCTTTCCAGTCTATCTCGGCCAGATCCTGTCTTATTTTACTAAAATCCGCTCTCCCCCTTTTTTGCAACTTGTATATTTCTTTGCCCATAACAAAATTAAATTGCACCATGTTGTGGTCGCTTTCATTAAACTGCTCCCCCACCAACACATCAATCACCAATTCGGCTTCATTCCCCAGAATTAGATTCAGCACTGCATCGTCCCTTGTTGTACTCTCTACATATTGAACTAAAAGTTCTTCTCGATACATTTTAAGAACTCCACTCCATCTTAGCCCTTAAGACGATGACTATACCAATTAATATTAAGAAAGTTGAAATCACCAAATATAATTACCCTATTATTATTTTTACACACTCTGCGAATTGTGCACATGTTTGCTCCTCAATTTTCTGCTGACTACCTGGAGTCTATAATAAACACTTAGCAATGCGGCTGTCCCTTTTTTATTCCTAAACTCTACCCACAAAGCTTCATTTGATGCTCTCTCCAAGATATCATCTCTCCTTACCGCAATAACTGACTCTTTAACTAATGATCCAATGCCGCCTCCTCTTTTACTCCCTCCTCTGGCTCGTCTGAAGATTGTATGTCCTGGTATGTTGAGCCTCAACCACGTCTCCGTGATGGCTACTATACCACAATTCCGGTCTTCTTCTCTCTCTTCCTTGTGGTTAAGCAGTCGGACATAGGCATCACAGGGAATGGGCAGCTGATGGCCTTTGTGAACAGGGCACCCAGCTATGGCAGGCAGGGTGTTGGCATGTGGTGCAGGGTGGGGTGTGGGCAGACTGCCAGCAGGTGGGGTTCGGTCGGCCTCCGGATGGGAGGGAAGGTTACCGGTGTGTGGGATGGGGGTTGGTGCCAGAGGACTGTGCAGGCTACTCACCCTGACCACCCTAAGGTGGTGGTGCAGCTTCTTGCAGCACTGCTGGTTAGTCCTGGCGGTGGGGTCCATGGCGCTCATGGCTTGTGCCACTTGCGCCCGCGGATGGCAGCCTCCTTCCCACTCGGGGAACAGGGTGCCCCACCTCTCCTCCATGGCGTACAGCAGGTCTCAAGCTCTGTACCTGCGACCCATGGTGCTGCTCTTCAGGCTGCCATTTTGTTGGCTGGAATGAGTGTGTATGGGGACTGGAGTGCTTATATCCGGCTACAGCTTGTCAGCCTCTCGAGTGCCAATCCCGACCCTGACAAATTGGACACTGTGTTTTCATTGGAATTGCTCTAGTTCCACGTGGCACCGGTGCTAGCCCATTGATGGTCCTGAAATGCTCAAGACTAACGCCAATTCCGTAGTCGTAGAACACCACTGATTCAGTCCCGGTGTCAACACTTAGTCTCTGAAACGGAGAATCTAGCCTCTTATGTTCCAGTATTCTGGCATCCAAATTACTCCGATCTTTACCCAACAGTTATGTCATTCTAGTTTAAATATAAGAACATTTAAGCAATCGCAACATTATGGGTTTTTCTTCTTTATTCGTTCATGTGATGTGGGTGTCACTGGCTGGGCCAGCATTTGTTGCCCATCCTTGAGGGCATTTAAGAGTTAGCCACATTGCTGTGGGTCTGGAGTCACATGTAGGCCAGGCCAGGTGAGGATGACTGATATCCTTCCCTGAAGGACATATTTGAACTAGATGGATTTTCCGACAATCGACAATGGTTTCTTGGTCATCGTTAGATTTTTTAATTCCAGATTTTTATTGACTTCAAATTCCACCATCTGCCCTGGTGGGATTCGAACCCATGTTCCAGAGCATTACTGTGGACCCCTGGATTACTAGTCCAGTGACAATGCCACTACACTACACCACAGCCTCCTCACCAACGTAACATAAAAGATCTCCCAACACTATTCAAAGAAGATCAGTGGTGGGGGGGGGGGGGGGGGGGGGGGGGGACACGCTTCCACTTTTGTAAATTGATTCAAAGGATATTCACCTCATTGCCCTTATTTGTGTTAAAGGTATTTATCCCGTTTTTCCCGAAACTATTTTGAGTATCAGTGGCATTTTGACATCGGATTACAGTAACACACCTTGCAATTGCTGAAACCAGAGTCGTAAAATCTCACAAGCCCATTGTGCCTGTAAAAGAGCCAATTAGTCCCACTCGGGCCTGCTCTTTCCCCATTGCCCTGTGACCTTTACCCCTTCATGTACTTAGTGTCATGAGAGATTGATATCACCCTGATCTTATCTGATGGCTCTGGAGACCACACCTATTGTAGAATGGAATTAACCAAATAATCATGGCTGCCTCATTTAGTTGGTAGCAGAACATTTTCTTCCTCATTGCTAACTGATTCTCCTTTAGCGACGATGATGGGTAGCTTGGGGTCTGAAGCACGAGTTGCTTGACCTGTCACTTTAAGGTCACTGCTCAAGTACTCCCTGTGGGAACTCCAGTAATTGTGGTTGCTTGTAAATTGGTAAGGTCAATTAGGGGTCAGTAAATTGCTTATAAATTTCACGTTATAACTCACAAGGAGCCAGCATGAAATGACTGGCTTTCTGACTCCTTTTGGTGAGATACCTTGGCATCTGTAAAGAAACTATGACATCTGTAGGGTGACAGATGTGGTTTATTCATGTGAGGGAACTAACTAGACCAAGATAAGGGGGGAGAACACAGATGGGAGTTGGGTTTGAATGCATTCCTGGAGGTTTCATCACATGACCTCTCATGTATAATTGCTCTTACTGGTCAAACAGCCTTTTTTTTCCTTCTACATCCAATAGTTTATGAACTCCGAAAAGAAAGTGTGCAAAGTAATTGAAGCTTAACTTTTTTAACTGCCCCAATGATTTTTTTTTTCTTTCCCAGCTAGCAGTTTTCAGCGACATCCTAGCAATTAACTTCTAATGCCAGGATACTAGGATACTCCAGGGCAATCCTGGAGCACTGACAACCCTGGGTAGAAGGAGGGAGAAATTGAGGAGTGCAGCGGGGGCGGGGCAGGGGCAAGGGCGGGGCAGGGTCGGGGGTGGGGGGGGAGTAGGAGCAGGACACAAGTGGTGAAGCGAGAAGACAGAATGTGACAAGAATGCCTGTCGGAAGGAGAGAGGAAAGCAAGGGTTTTAGAGAGGAGGGAAGCAATATAGAGGAAAAATGATGCGCAAAGGAGGAGAACAGAAGAACTGAGAAAGCTATCCAAGTTGGTCCATTCCCTCCCCTAATCAGTCACAGAATTGTAGCTTAGTTGTGGCGAGTTAGGGTCCACCATCTTTGATTAGACCTCAATGTTCCACGGAGGAGGATTGGTAGGGAGATGTCCCACTTCTCTACACTATGTGTGGGGTTGCTATCCCTTCCAGAATATATGAGGATCTCTCAGAATCCAAGGTGAATCTCCCAGGCAGTACGACAAGCAGCTAGGGAGAAATAGGAGAAAAGGGGGGGGTTTGCACCATTGAGTTAGAACCTTATGTGGCTTTCACCTGTATCAAAAATCAATCATTCCATTTTAATAAATGGGAGAGGACCAAGGAATATTAATTTAAAGTTTAGGGTATGATCTACCCGAACGGGGCATGACGTGGCCGGTGGATGCCAGGAGAGACCTCCTGCGGGATTCATGGCATCCAGTGCAGCTCAGAAGATCTATCTGGACCTCATGAGGTGGCACGATCAGGATCCTGCCCACAATGGGCGTCACCAAGTGGCGCACACTTTGAAACATAGTAAGACATACTCACCCGGGATCCTGGCATCTAACGACTTTCCTCGGGAGTCCCCAGCTGGGTGCCCGGGACACCAGAGGACCCTGGGGGTCAGGGACAGTGCAAGGTGGTACTACCAAGGTGCCCAGGTGGCACTGAAAAGCCAGATGGGGCACTGCCAGGGTGTCAGTGCCAGGGTGCCCAAGAGCCAGGGTTGCACTGCCAAGGATCAGGGCCTGAGGGGGCCATTCCCATGAAAGGAGGGTGGAGGGGGTATGAAGAGTGGGGGGTGTAGGGTGGGCGTGAAGGGGCCACTGAAGGGTTCGGGGGCTGGAGGGTGGAGGGTGGGGGGCCTGGAAGGATGGGCCCGAAAGGGGAGGTGGGCAGACCTGAGAAGGGATGGCCCTCAGAGACCCCATAGCAGGGTGCCATCACTTGGAGGGGGGTAATGCCCGTATGGGTTGGTGGGTAACATTGCCCAAAGTTGGGGAATATGGGGCACCCACAAGCACACTTAGAGATCAGGGTACCCTTTCAAAATGATGGCCTGATGTCTGAGGAGCCGGTCTGACCAGTCAGTTCAACTTCCCAGTAATGAAAGTGTGGGTTCAACCAGTGAGAAACTTGCCAGGCCCAAAAATGTTCCTGGGCTGGATTCTCCGCCGGCAGGATGCTCTGGTTTGCCAGCAGCCCGGGGGTTTCCCGACAGTGTGGGGCTGCCCCACAATGGGAAACCTCATTGATCTGACGGCGAAATGGAGCATCCCGCCGGCATGCCGAACCAGAAATCTAGCGCAGCGGGACGGAGAAAACCACCCACTAAGTGTGGTTAGAATGCAGTGGGAACTCGCCAATGGGAAACCTCTAGCCAAACCCGCCACAAATGACGCGTAGAAACTTTTCTGTCAGATCGCGCCCTTAAACTATTTAAACATGGGAATGACTAAGATCACATGGCTGGGAGAATGTATTTAAGGAGGAAGGGGAGTAGGAAGTGCCTAATCTTCATACTCCAGCCATCATTGTGTGGGGGTAGTCTTGAAGGATCAGCTCGTCTTTTCCTAACCATCAATTTGTTTTTCCTTCATCCGACAACTGCCTTGGTAAAGTTTTCAAAAACCACCCAACAAAACAGCAAGGCCGAACTCTTTAAAGGGCTCGATTCTCCGTTTGGGAGACTATTGTTCTATTGCCAGCTTTGGGGCTGTAAAGTGGAATGCAATTCTGTATTCCTTATGTGCATGGCGTAGAATACGAGCGATTCCCAGGGAATCGAATCACCTTGAGCGGGTGGCCCAATCATGAAGTCCCACGGCTGGCCACAGACCCACCCCCCCTCCGCCCGGAGCAAACAACAGCCGTCCACGCCCAGATTTCCTGGGTTCCCCCTCTCCCCCACCCCCACGTACATGGGTGATCCGACCCCCCCCCACCAGAGACCCCTGTAATAGGGAGACCCCCCACAGGTAACACCTGACAAATGAGAGCCCATACAGGGGCCCCTGTAATAGAGAGACTCCCACATGAACCCCTGTAATAGGGTGACCTCCAGATGGACCCTTGTAATAGGTGGACCACCCACAGTGGTTCCTGTGAGAGGGAAATAACCCTCCCCCCCACAAAGGGACCACTGTGGTAGGGGGACACCTGACAGAGACTCTTGCAATAGAGGGACTGCCACATGACAGCACGGCAGCACAATGTTTAGCACAGTGGCGTCACAGCTCCAGGGTCCCAGGTTTGATACCCGGCTTGAGTCACTGTCTGTGCGGAGTCTGCACGTTCTCCCTGTGTCTGTATGGGTTTCCTTCGGGTGCTCCGGTTTTCTCCCACAGTCCAAAGATGTGCAGGTTAGGTGGATTGCCAATGCAAAATTGTCCTTAGTTTCCGAAAAGGTCGGGTGGGGTCACTGGGTTGCGGGGATGGGGTGGGCTTAGGTAGGGTGATCTTTCCAAGGCCCGGTGCAGACACAATGGGCCGAATGGCCTCCTTCTGCACTGTAAATTCTATGATTTGATGAAACCCTGTAATAGGTGAACCCCTATAATAGAGGGACCCCCACATGGACCCCTGTGATAGCGGGTCCTCTGAGATAGACACCCACAGATTCCTCCCAAATGCAGAACCCCCTCCCTCAGAAAAGAGGCCAATGTCTGGAAGCTAGAGAGCAGACCAGACAAGGGCAGTGAGAGGTATCAAAGCTGTAACACTTACCTTTCACCTCCATGTGTCCATTCCTGAAAGGAGAGCATCTGTGACCTGCCTCTGGTTCCCACAGGATATTCATAGCCTTCTACCAGTGGTAGAACTGAGCCGGGTACCAACTGGAGCAAGTTTGAATTTTGATTGACTATTTGTTCTCTCCCCCCCCCAAATTAGGGTTAGGGTAACTCTAACCCTAACCCTAATTGTCTGCTGGTTCTTATTGACGGTATCAAATTCCTGAGTTATTTAGGGGTTAATTCTATGAGAATTTGGAATTTGAGGTTTGATTTATTATTGCTGGATTTAAGAACAGTTTAAAGAGAGGTGTGGCCATAATAGTAACTTTCCAAAGGCGTAAACAAACTGCCTTGGTTAAAGGACAGGTGGAGGGGTTAAATTGCTTAGCCTTTCAAGAGTTGGTACAGGTGTGATGAACCAAATGATCTTTGTCTCTGCTGCATCAGTCCATGAGTCTACAAAATGTGCAGATATATCATAAACTGCTGACTCAATATTGGTTGCAGCGCTTCCTGGACTATTCTGCGAACATATGGCTCTTTCCTTCGTGGTGTTGAAATTCTTCTCCTGCACAGCTCAGGTAAAGACCCTGTCAAAGGATCAGACTGCAACCTTCTGTGCATTCCCTTTCTTGATCCTGTAAAAGATTTATGAATCACAAGAAGAAACCAAGAGAAGGAAGGCTGCTCCATGGAGGTGCTCAGGGCAATTCCATTTGTAAATGTCACATGATCAGATGTCATACGAACATATTCATAGCCTTCTACCAGTGGTCTATGATTGGCAACTTCTACAAACCATCTGCAGCTTTGATTCATTCATCTCCACTCATGGTTCAGTGCCCTAAGTTGTGAAACCCCAATGTTTGTAAACATTAACCACATCATAGAGAGGAGAGTGCATTCCAATCATTCAAGCATGTGATTTCATTGAACCTGCCTCTTTTGACTGCTGTCTAGGCAGAGGTCTCTTTTCTGGGAAAGGGGAGGAGCTGTGTTGGGTGGAGTCTGTGGCGGGGGGGGGTCCCTTTAAGCAGGATCTCCCTATTACAGGGTCTCTGTGGGTGTCTCCCATTACAGGGGTCTCTATGGGGGTCTCCCTTTTTGGGGGAGGTCCCTGTGGGAGGTCCCCCTGTTACAGGCGTCCAATGGGGGTTATCCCTATCACAGGGGTCCCTGTGTGTGGGTCCTCCTATCACAGGGGTCCCTGTTTGGGAGTGGCCAAATCACAGGGGTCCCTAGGGTGGTGCATGAGGGGTCTGATAGAAGAGGCGTGGGCAGCATTTTTAAGGGGGTTGGCCCTCAGATGGGCTTTGATGGTCTCTACCAGCGTGGCCCTGGTGTGATGGACCTTGTATTCGGCCAAGGGAGTAACCGCTGTCCCCTTGACCATGTGGACCAGAAAATCACGTGAGACCTGAGCATAGGGTGCTGGGCCCGCTAAATAGATGCAAAGGAGTCATTGAGACCCATTTGCATTTATTTACATCCCGCCTCCGCATACATTGTGGAGCTCGTTCACACCACTAGCAGAGGGTCAGAGCATCCCGTTTTAACCCCAATACCCAATTCTCATCCCATTGGAGAACACATTCCGGGCATCCTGGGATGATGAGTCCTGCCCTCTGTCTATTGCTTGAAGTCGATAAAGTTTCCACTGTGGATTGAGAACAGTTTGAAATTCAGCAAAAGCGGACCAAAGGAATGATCAAGAAGGGAAAATACAATATGAAAGTAACATAAAAACTGTCTGTAAAAGTTTCTATAGGTATGTAAAGAGAAAACCATTGATGAAAACAAGTTTTTAAAACAGTGAAAAACGGGGGAATTCATAACGGGGAACAGAAACATGGCTGAGGAATTAAATTCGTACTTTGCTTCTGTCTTCACAAAGGATGTCATGAATAATGTACCGGACGTTCTGAGAAACAAAAGTTTTAGTGAGGACCTGGAGGAAGTTAGTATGAGTAGAGAAATGGCTTTGGGGAAATTAATGGGATTGAAGGCAAATAAATCTCCAGGGCCTGATAATCTTCATCCCAGAGTACTTCAGAAATGGCCCCAGAAATAGTGGGCGCGATTCCAGCTCCCCACACCGGGTGGGAGAATCGCGGGAAGGCCCCCTGACTAATTTCACGACCCCCTGGCGCTCCCCGCTATTCTCCCATCCCCCGCTCGGAAGAATCGGTGCTCGGTGTTTTTCACGGCGACCGGCGATTCTCCAACCCGGATGGGCCGAGCGGCCTGCCGTTCGCGACCGTTTCACGCCGGCGGCAACCACACCTGATCGCTGCCGTCGTGAAATCGCCGTGAGATGCCCGTTTTGGGGCTTGTAGGGGGCCTGGTGGGGAATGAGCACCACGACTGTGCTCGGGAGAGGACAGGACCGTGATCGGTGCCCACCGATCGTCGGGCCGGCGTCTCAATCGGGCACACTATTTCCCCTCCGCCGCCCCGCAAGATCAAGCCACCACGTCTTGCGGGGCGGCTGAGGGGAAGACGGCCACCGCGCATACGTGGGTTCGAGCTGTCAGCCGTCGTGGCGTCAGCCGCGCATGCGCGGGTTGGAGCCATCCAACCTGTGCATGCGCGGCTGATGTCACATAGGCGCCGCCGTCTCGTCATTCTCGGCGCGCCGAGAATAACGGAGCGTCGCTCCTAGCCCCCCGGGTGGGGGTGAATTCGGTGAGAGGAGCGGGCTCCGAGGCCGTCGTGAAACTCGGCCGAGTTCACGACGGCCTTCACGATTTTTCCCGGGAGCGGAGAATCGCCCCAGTAGATCCATTGGTGGTCATTTTTCAAAAATCTTTAGACTGGAATGGTTCCTACAGATTGGAGGGTAGCTAATGTAAGCCTACTATTTAAAAAGGGATGTAGAGTGAAAACAGGGAACTATAGACCAGTGAGCCTAACTTCAGTTGTAGGGAAGTCGCAGGAATCCATTATCAAGGATTTCATAGCACAGCATTTGAAAGGCAGTAGTGTAATCAGACAAAGTCAGCATGGATTGACAAAAAGGAAATCATGCTTGACAAATCTACTGGAATTCTTTGAAGATGTAACCAGTAGAGTTGACCAGGGAGAACCAGTTGATGTGATTTATTTAGACTTTCAGAAGGCTTTCAACAAGGTCTCACAGAGCAGATTAACATGTAAAGTTAAAGTACACAGGATTTCAGGTAGTGTCTTGAGATGTATAGAAAGCTGGTTAGCTGACAGAAAGCAAAGAGTTGGAATAAATGGGTCTTTTTTATGATTGGCAGGCAGTGACAAGTGGAGTACTGCAGGGATGTGTGCTCAGATTCCAACTGTTCACATTATATATTAATGTTTTGGGCAAGGGAACTAAATGTGTTATCTCCAAATTTGTAGATATGAAACAGTTGCTGGGGGGGGGGGTGAGCTGTGAGGCGGATGTGGAGGTGCTTCAGCGTAATTTGGACAGGCTGGGTGAGTGGGCACATGCATGGCACATGCAGTATAATGTGGATAAATGTGAGGTTATCCACTTTGTAGCACAATTAGGAATGCAGATTATTATGTGAATGGGTCTAGATTGAGAGAGTGGGTACTCGGCGAGACCTTGGTGTCCTCATGCTTCAATCACTGAATGTAAGGACGCAGGTACAGCAGGTTGTAAAGAATGCAAATAGTATGTTTGCCTTCATAGTAAGAGGATTTGAGTATAGGAATAGGGATGTTTTACTCCAATTGTATAGGGCGTTGGTGCGGCCATACCTGGAGTTTTGTGTGCAGCATTTGGTATCTTTATCTGAGGAAGGATGTTCTTGCTATGGAGGAAGTGCATGATGGTTTACCAGGCTGATTCCTGGGATGGTGGGACTGTCATGTGAGGAGAGACTATATCAATTAGGATTCTATTTATTGGAGTTTAGAAGAGTACGAGGGGATCTCATAGAAACTTACAAATTTCAAACAGGATTAGGCAGGATAGATTCAGAAAGAATGTTCCCGATGCTGGGGGAGTCCAGAACTAGGGGTCATAGTTTGAGGATAAGAGGTAAACTTTTTAGGACTGAGGAGAAATTGCTTCACCCAGAGAGTGGTGAATCTGTGGAATTCACTATCACAGAAAGTCGTTGAGGCCAGATATTGTATGATTTCAAGAAGAAATTGGATATCGCTCTCAGGATTAAAGGGATCTAGGGTTATGGGGGAAGGTGGGATTAAGGTATTGAATTTGGTGAACAGTCATGATCATCATGAATGGCACAGAGCAGGTTCGAAGGGTCGAATGACCTCCTTCTGCTCCTATTTACTATGTATGTTTCTATGTATAATTGGCTGCAACTGGAGCAAGTTTGAATTTTGATTGACTATTTGTTCTCTCCCCCCCCCCAAATTAGGGTTAGGGTAACTCTAACCCTAACCCTAATTGTCTGCTGGTTCTTATTGACGGTATCAAATTCCTGAGTTATTTAGGGGTTAATTCTATGAGAATTTGGAATTTGAGGTTTGATTTATTATTGCTGGATTTAAGAACAGTTTAAAGAGAGGTGTGGCCATAATAGTAACTTTCCAAAGGCGTAAACAAACTGCCTTGGTTAAAGGACAGGTGGAGGGGTTAAATTGCTTAGCCTTTCAAGAGTTGGTACAGGTGTGATGAACCAAATGATCTTTGTCTCTGCTGCATCAGTCCATGAATCTACAAAATGTGCAGATATATCATAAACTGCTGACTCAATATTGATTGCAGCGCTTCCTGGACTATTCTGCGAACATATGGCTCTTTCCTTCGTGGTGTTGAAATTCTTCTCCTGCACAGCTCAGGTAAAGACCCTGTCAAAGGATCAGACTGCAACCTTCTGTGCATTCCCTTTCTTGATCCTGTAAAAGATTTATGAATCACAAGAAGAAACCAAGAGAAGGAAGGTTGCTCCATGGAGGTGCTCAGGGCAATTCCATTTGTAAATGTCACATGATCAGATGTCATACGAACATTGTTGGATAGTCAAAACGTCACATGACAAAACGTTCAAGAGTATGTCCCAATGAGACAATTATATGTTGTGAGGGTTAGCTGGGAAGAAATGGTGTTTACAATTAGCTTGGAATTTGGTGAAGCTAGTGTGAAGTTGAGAATGCATTTTTCAAAATGAGAACTGGGAGAGAGTGTGACAAATGGAGGATTTTAGGAAAATTGGATTATAAATGTATTGGGAAATTTAAGGGTTAAAAGCCTGGGGTTAGATTGTGATTGGCTGCAGTAGTCCTGTTTTTTTTTTAATGGTCCTGTTTTGCAGGGTCTGGGAGCTATTAGCAGCCAGAAGGTGAAATTGACAGAGGAATGTGCTTCTCAGTCTGGGCTAATGCACTGTAGTTTGAGTGGGGACAGTCCCTGGGGAGTTAATGTGTTTTCAGTCACTGGAAAGTTAAATTATTTTCCAACTAGGGGAGATGATCTCAGTGCTGGCTGGAGCTAAGAGAGAAAGAGAGATTTTTGAAAAATGTTTTGGAAAGAAGAGTTAATCTTGTTTTTTTTTCTTAGAGCACAAGTAAATGCAGTTTTCTTTCCCAGTGGGAGAGTTTAAAAAAGAGTAAGAATATTTTAAAGCAGAGCTGAAGATGAGGAAGAGACTGAAACAACCCAGTTGAAGCAGATATTTGAAGATGTTCAGCCAGAGTCTGAAGGATTCTAAAAGCGGGGCCCTAATCTGTTTTACAAAGCAAGTGTCACTCTATGCCCTTCTGATTTTAAGCTGGATTTGGAGCTGTATGTTTCATTTCTTGTTGTTTAATAGGGAATTGAGGAGTAATGTTAAGGGGTAATTGTAAGCTGTTCTTTTCTGTGTGAAGTTAGAGTTACATATTGTATGAATAATAAAGTTTTGTTTTAAAATACAAAAGCCCTATTTTTTCATGCAATTACTCCTGGAGTGAATTTATTCTTTCCGCACAGTCTTACAAAATAAACTAAAATATTAGGGTTTTGGTCCAGTATCCTAGCCACTGTTGGGGTCTGGTCTGGGATCGTAACAAAAGTCAGAATTAGCCCCATATTTGCAGCCCAAGTTGATTTGTGCCTAGTTCTGGTAGCTGCAGAACTCATCAAGCCCTGGGAGAAAGTGGCTAGACTTGGCTTGACTAAGAAAGGAAAGACACACAATTATGTTGTGTCTTTCACAATCACAGGATGTTCCAAAGTACTTTACAGCCAATGAAGTCCTTCGAGTTTGGAGAAATGCCTTTGTGCACTGTTGCTTCTTGTGTACTGTGGCGTGTCATAGTCAGGTGACTGCTAAGGTCACCTTCGGTGAAACAAAGGCTGCAATCTAGAGTAAATACATAAGCCAGCAGAGGTATGTGGTGTTACTTAGCAACTGGGGCCTTGTAAGATAGTAAAGCTTTTATGTTTCAGTTTTAACTGAATTTGTGGGGGTGGAGACAGGACACTGAGAAGTGAACAGCTCTCAACTCTGCCTGGAGATGCTGGACAAGACAAGGGAGTTGCAAAGATGCAAGCTTCCTAAGGAACAAGATACAATCTAATTAACCAGGGACTTGGAACAGAAAGAACATTTAAAACAGCTGACGTTAAGTGAACAGAGACCAAGGTATTGTTCAGAAGAATTCAAGGAAGAGTAAACATAATGTTCTCAGTTGCTAAGACAATTGCAGTAACAAGATTTAAAGTGGGACAACAGCCTTCAAAGGAAAAAAACTAATGCCAGTCTCGGAATCAAGAGATGAAGCAATTGTGAGAAGTTTACATAAGAACTAGGAGCAGAAGTAGACCGTCTGGTCCTTCGAGCCTGCTCCGCCATTCTATAAGATCATGGCTGATCTATTCGTGGTCTCAGAACCACTTACCCACATTCTCGCCATATCCCATAATTCCTTAATTTTTCAAAAAAACATCTACCCTATCTTTAAATATATTCAATGAAGTAGTGTGCTACTCCTTTCGGTAGGGAATTCCATACTTTGACCACCCTTTGAGTGAAGAAGCTCCTCCTTGATTCAGTCCTAAATCTGCTCCCCCTAATCTTGAGGCTATGCCCTCTTGTCCTACTTTCACCTACCAGTGGAAACATCCTTTCTACTTCTATCTTATCCATTCCCTTCAAAATTTTATATGTTTCTATTAGATCCCCCCTCAACCTTCTGAATTCCAGTGAATATAATCCCAATCTACTCAGCCTCTCCTCATACGATAACCCCCTCAACTCCAGAATCAGCCTAGTGAACCTCCTCTGCACCCCCTCTAGTGCTAGTACATCCTTTCTCAAGTGTGGAGACCAAAACTGCACACAGTACTCCAGGTGTGGCCTCACCAGCACCTTGTACAACTGCAACATTATCTCTCTACTTTTAAACTCAATCCCCTTCGCAACGAAGGACAAAATTCCATTTGCCTTCCTAATTACTTGTTGCACCTGCAGACCAACCATCTGTGACTCATGCACAAGTACACCCAGGTCCCTCTGCATAGCAGCATGCTGCAGCTTTTTACCATTTAAGTAATAATCCGTTCTATTGTTACGACTTTACACTTATTGACATTATACTCCATCTGCCAGACCTTTGCCCACTCATTCAATGTGTCAATGTTCCTCTGTAAGGTTTTACAGTCCTCAGTACACTTTGCTCTGCCACACACCTTCATGTCATCTGCAAACTTGGATACGTTACACGTAGTTCCCAACTCCAAATCATCTGTATAAATTGTAAATAATTGTGGTCCCAACATCGATCCCTGAGGCACACCACTCGTCACTGATTGCCAGCCAGAATAGCACTCATTTATTCCCACTCTTTGTTTCCTGTTAGACAACCAATCCTCTATCCATGCTAGTACTCTACCCTTAACACCATGCATCCTTATCTTATGCAGCAGCCTCTTGTGCGGTACCTTGTCAAAGGCCTTTTGGAAATCTAGGTACACCACATCCATTGGGTCCCCTTTGTCTACCTTGCTCAAAATGTCTTCATAGAATTCCAAGAGATTCGTCAAGCATGACCTGCCCTTCATGAATCCATGCTGCGTCCATTCAATGGGACAATTTCTATCGAGGTGCCCTCCTATTTCTTTCTTGATAATAGACTCAAGCATCTTCCCCACAACAGAGGTTAAGCTAACCGGTCTATAATTCCCCATCTTTTGTCTACTTCCCTTTTTAAACAGTGGCGTCACATTTGCTGTTTTCCAATCCTCTGGGACTGCCCCAGTGTTCAGCGAATTTTGGAAAATTACTGCCAGTGCATCTGCTATTACTCCAGCCATCTCTTTCAGTACCCTGGGATGCATTCCATCAGGGCCAGGAGACATAACTATCCTGAGGTCCATTAGCTTGCCCAACACTTGCTCTTTCGTGATAGTAATGATTTCCAGGTCCTCACCTACCTTCTTCTCTCGGTCAATTGCTGGCATGTTATTAGTGTCCTCCACTGTGAAGGCCGATACAAAATATTTGTTCAATGCCTCCGCCATTTCATCATATCCCATAACTAAATGACCACTCTCATCCTCTAACGGGCCAATGTTTACTTTAGCCACTCTTTTTAGTTTTATATAATTATAAAAACTTTTGCAATCTGTCCTTATATTCTGTGCCAGTTTTTTTCCGTGTTCTATCTTACTTTTCTTTATGGCTCTTATCGTGGCTTTCTGCTGACCTTTAAAGTTTCCCCAATCTTCTAGTTTCCCGCTTATCTTGGCCACTTTGTAAGCCTTCTCTTTCAATTTGACAGCCTCATGTATCTCCTTAGACACCCATGGTAGATTACCTCTTTTCTTACAATTCTTCCTTCTCACTGGAATATACTTTTGTTCAGCACTATGAAAGATTTCTTTGAAAGTACTCCACTGCTCCTCAACTGTCCTACCATAAAATATTTGTTTCCAGTCTATTTTAGCGAGGTCCTTCCTCATTCTATCGTAGTCCCCTTTGTTCAAGCATAGGACCCTGGTATTGGATTCTATCATCACACTCTCCATCTGTATACTAAATTCAACCATGCTGTGATCACTCCTCCCAAGAGGATCCCTAACGATGAGGTCATTAATTATTCCTGCTTCATTACACAGGACCAGATCTAGGATAGCTTGCTCTCTCGTCGGTTCTATTACATATTGTTCCAGAAAACTATCCCGGATACATTCAACGAACTCCTCTTCAAGGCTACCCTGACTGAGCTGATTTGACCAACCTATATGCAGATTAAAATCTCCCATGATAACTGCTGTACCCTTTTCACAGGCATTAGTTATCTCTTCATTTACTGCCCGTCCCAGTGTGATGCTATTATTTGGTGGCCTATAGACTACGCCTATCAGTGTCTTTTTCTTCTTAGAATTTCTAATTTCTACCCAAATGGATTCAATGTCATTCTCCATAGAACCCATATCATCCCTCAATGCCACCCTGATGTCGTCCTTGATTATTAGTGCTGCTCCACCTCCCTTACATACCTGTCTATCCCTCCGAAACATCTGGTACCCCGGATATTTAACTCCCAGTCGTGACCATCCTGCAACCATGTCTCCCTAATGGCTATCAAGTCATATTCATTCGCGATGATTTGTGCCGTTAATTCATCAACTTTGTTACGAATGCTCCGAGCATTCAGGTAAAGTGCCTTAATGCTGACTTACTTATCATTATTAGAGAAATTAGACATCATGAGATGTCCTAAATTATCCTTCCTTTTTGCTTCATTCCTAGTCTGCCTTGAACTTAAACCCACCTGCACACATGCTAACCTGCTGCTTATCCTTCCATTTAACTCCCTACTCCCTGTCACTTTCCCTTTCCCTTCCCCCGATTCAGAAGTTTAAAGTCCTACTGACCACCCTATTTATCTTTTTCGTTAGAACACTGGTTCCAGATCGGTTCAGGTGGAGACCGTCCCAACGGTACAGATCCCCCCGGTTCCAAAACTGGTGCCAATGCCCCATGAAATGGAATCCCTCTTTCCCACACCAATCCCTTAGCCATGTGTTTACTTCCCTAACTTTCTTATCCCTATGCCAATTAGCACGTGGCTCGGGCAGTAATCCGGAGATTATGACCCTCGAGGACCTGTTATTCAATTTCCTTCCTAATGCTTGATAATCCCCAAACAGGTCCTCCACCCCAGCCTTGCCTATGTTGTTAGTCCCAACGTGGACCACAACAACTGGATCCTCCCCCTCCCGCTCCAGTATCCTTTCAAGCCGGTCGGAGATGTCCCGGACCCTGGCACCGGGCAGGCAACACACCATGCGGGACTCCCTATCCAGCTTGCAAAAGATACTATCTGTCCCTCTAATTATAGAGTCCCCTATAACAACTACTTGTCTTTTTGCTCCCCCCTCTTGAATGGCCTTTGCACCATGGTGCCATGGTCAGCTGGCTCATCCTGTCCACAGCCCTTTTCCTCATCTGCACAGGGAGCAAGAATCTCATACCTGTTGGGCAAGGTCAAGGGCTGAGGCTCCTGCACTCCTGAACTCCGAATCCCCCTACCTGCCTCACTTACAATCACACCCTGTTTTTCCTGAACACTTACTGAATTTGAATTACTTAATCTACTGGGTGTGACTGCCTCCTGAAGCAAAACGTCCAGGTAACTCTCCCCCTCTGTGCCGCAGAGTTTGAAGCTCAGACTCCAGATCATCAATTCTGATCCAGAGTTCTTCCAGCAACCAACACTTGCTGCAGATGTGGTCACTGCCGTTCACAATGGGATCAGCCAGCTCCCACATCATACATGTACAACACATCACCTGTCCAGCCATTTAATTAACGTTTACAAATTTATGTTAAATAATTCCTAGTACTTCTCTGCTAATAAAAGCTTAATTCAACTACTATAATAGTCAATAATAAACTTATACCAAATGAGAGTTAAAAAAAACATTTTACCTTATCAAATTGGTTAGAGGAGGGCGGGTGGGAGACACTACACGTGTAGTGTCTCGGGTTTAGCCGCTGCCCAAATATATAGGATCACTTACCTGCCCGGCAGCCCTCCTGGTCTACGTCACCTCTGCTCCTGCTCCTCCCTGCGAAGGAAAGGCCGCTGGCGTCGACAGGTAAGTAATTTAAACAAAACTCTTACCTTCCCGGCAACCCTCCTGGTCCACGTCACCTCCGCCCCTGCTCCCGCTCCTCCCTGCGAAGAAAAGGACACAGCATTCGAGGTGAGATCCTGGTTTGGATTCCAGGATTGGCAAACGTAGAGTGGAAGTCTTGTTTAAACGTGTTATTTGGTAAACCTGGACAGGATTTTGGAGTGCAAACAGCTCAGGAAAAGCCTAATTAGGAGAGATGATTTTAAAGTAGGTTTTGGGACTGTAGTTTGCAAACTCTCACTTGACAATCATCTTGGAGGATTCTGAGGAGAAATCTACACATGCTAACTTGGGTTCAGAGCAGAGTGCATGTATTTGACCACAGGCACCTTGTGTGCTTAAACAGAACTTTGTCTGTCAATGAGACCATTGTAGTTTAAAACTTACTTTGTAATCTGTGTTAATCTTAAAATCTGTGTGTAACAGTTAAAGTAAGGGGGAGTAAAGGAGTATTGAATAATAATCCAACTGATACCAGTGGCGATGGGATGAAGCCCTTAAGTAGTCATTAATAATTATTATTAATGTCACAAGTTGGCTTACATTAACACTGCAATGAAGTTAACTGTGAAAATCCCCCAGTCACCACACTCCGGCGTCTGTTCAGGTACACTGAGGGAGAATTCAGAATGTCCAATTCACCTAACAAACACATTTTTTGAGACTTATGGGAGGAAACCGGAGCACCCGAAGGAAATCCACGCAGACACAGGGAGAATGTGAAGATTCCGCACAAACAGTGACCCAAGCACGGTAGCATAGTGGTTAGCACGGTAGCATAGTGGTTAGCATGATTGCTTCACAGCTCCAGGGTCCCAGGTTCGATTCCCGGCTTGGGTCACTGTCTGTGCGGAGTCTGCACGTTCTCCCCGCAGGCCAATGGGCGGATGGTCCGGGTCAGGCGCGCGATTGATCGGGAGCACCATTTGGGAGGTCCAGCTTCGCGGTCTGAGTCTGCCATGGAGAACGGCGCAGCCGCTGGAGACCACCGCCGTGCGCATGTGCGGTCTCCAACCTGGAAGTGCGGGGGCTCGTATATGGAGCAAAAGCTGCTAGTCTTACACCGGGTCCCTGCTAGCCCCCTGCAGTGCTCGGAACTTGTGGACTTTTCACACCAATTTTTCTGGTGTGGAACTCCACAGTTTTGACGCCGACGTGGGACATAGTCCCAATAACAGAGAATCCAGCCCATTGATCTGTAAACTTTTTGGAAGTAATTTTCAGTTACTTAAATTCTGGTTCTTCAGGTAGAAGATTGACACAGTAATTAAAAAAGAAAGATTATAAAAATGATTTGTTTTGTTTAGATAAACCCATGCTGCTGCATTAATCAAACTACCAAGTTACTGCCTTTAAATGCATTGAGGAATATTTTTGATGCAATTTTAAAAAATAATAAATTACATTCTAAAATGCTCCCCAATTCCTCCAACTCATTTCTTGCTCTTTGCGTGTGTCTCTTCCTCTGCATCCATTCAGCTCACCTCTCCTCTCTCTCTCCGTCTGTCTCAAGTTATTGATCACATTATTTACACTCACTCTATATCCTGAATGTCTCCTCACACTGTTTTCTCTCTAACATGTAAAGGTACCTGCTGTGAATAGTACACTACACAAATCAATGCCGACAGCTGGACCCTTTCAATGAGCCTTGGTGGACTGTGTCACTAATATCTTAAGATATAAGTTATCCAACTCTGTTTAAAAACAGACTAAATAAATATGCCCATGAATTATAAAAAGAAAAACACACCAAAATCTACTCTTAAATGTGTAAATTGATTTTGAACATTGAATATATCTCCAGTCACCTGCGAGAGCAATAAAAAGGATTTGCATTTCCATGTCACTTTTCACCTCAAGACATCAGAAAGTGCTTTTGCAGCCAATGAAGTACTTCTGTTTCTTTTTTTTAAGTGTAGTCACAGTTGTAGCAAGCACAGCAGCCAATCTGTGCACAGTGAGTTCCAACAAACAGTATTAACAAGCAGATAATCTGATATTCGGTGATGCTGGATGAAGGATAAATGTCCATCGGGACAATGAGGATAGAACACCTGCTCTTCTTCAAAATAATATCCTGGGATCTCTTACATCCACAGAGAGAGCTGACAGGGTCCTCGCTTTAACATCTCATCCAAAAAACAAGACAATTCTGGCATTATGGGCTCAACGGTTCAATTTTAAGAGGTGCACCCACTCCACGAGTTTCACAGCGGTGCATTCAATGGAAAACCCTGTTGACAACAGCGTGACAAGAAGATCCCGCCGCCACCATGAAACATGCGTGGAAAATCCTGTCCAATAAGTACAGCTGGTTTAGCACGTGATTAAATCGCTGGCTTTTAAAGCAGACCAAAGCAGGATAGCAGCACGGTTCAATTCCCGTACCAGCCTCCCCGAACAGGTGCCGGAATGTGGTGACTAGGGGCTTTTCACAATGACTTCATTTGAAGCCTACTTGTGACAATAAGCAATTTTCATTTCATTTCATTCACAAAAGCTCAGAAACTATGCTAAACCTATTGTTATGAAGCCCATTGGGGAACCATAAACCAAAATCTACCAAATGACCTTTCCCCACCATTCCCAAAAGAAGGAATTACTAACAAGATTTAGCAACTTTTACTTTAATATGAATCAGAACAAACACAATTAAACATGAATTAACAGGCAAATAATACTTCAGATAACAAGGTAATTTCACTTTAAATAGGTGATACAGCAGTGATAAGTCTCACACAACCACAAGCACTTGCATGAGTTCCCACACAAGTATCACACTTTGTAGCTACAGAATTCCACGATATGCTGTCCTTTATTCACGCAGGGTAAGTCAGAAGTCCTTTCTGGCAAATATTAATTCAGGTTTCTCTTTGAAGTTTCACAAGTATGATTATCATCAGCAAGGCAGACTTCGACAAACCCTCTCTCCCTTGGGTCACGCCAGTCTTGATGGAGTAGCTTTCTAGATTTGCTGTTCAACCGACCTACCAATAACACTTTGGTGCACAATTAAGACAATTCTGGGAAAGCACCCAGCCCTTTAGCATCTCAGGGCTATTCACACAGCTTTTCATGTTTCAGACGTTTCTAGCCAGCTTGTTCAGTACTTCCAAATGCTTCTGTCTCCTTTGCTGCCAAATAGAGAATATGACCTGTTCCTGAAAGAGATTTTTTTCATCTCCTCATAAGAATTGTGTGCTCCTCTTTCTACATCTGCTTGCTTTCTCTTTGTGTCTGCACCTTTGCACTGATCACCTTCGCCCTCCAGTTCTACTGCTTTTAGCTCTCATTTGTCTGCAGCTTTACTTTATGTCTTCCAGCCATGTGGCTTATTTTTTCCTATTGGTACTCCAGTCAGGCCAAGGGTTGTCAGCTCACATGGAAAAATATTTCCTATTATAGAACATAGAACATAGAAAAATACAGCACAGAAGAGGCCCTTCGGCCAAACTTTTGTCCGAGATTAAAAACAAATTAATCTACACCCCAACATTCTACCATAATCCAAGTACCTATCCAATAGCCGCTTGAAGGTCCTTAATGTTTCCGACTCAACTACTTCCACAGGCAGTGCATTCCATGCCCCCACTACTCTCTGGGTAAAGAACCTACCTCTGACACCCCCCCCCCCTATATCTTCCACCATTCACCTTAAATTATGGCCCCTTGTAATGGTTTGTTCCACTCGGGGAAAAAGTCTCTGACTGTCTACTCTATCTATCCCCCTGATCATCTTATAAACATCTTTCAAGTTGCCCCTCATCCTTCTCCGTTCTAATGAGAAAAGACCTAGCACCCTCAACCTTTCCTCGTAAGACCTACTCTCCATTCCAGGCAACATCCTGTTAAATCACCTTTGCACCTTTTCCAAAGCTTCCACATCCTTCCTAAAATGAGGTGATCAGAACTACATAGTACTCCAAATGTGGCCTTACTAAGGTTTTGTACAGCTGCATCACCTCATGGCTCTTAAATTCAATCTATCTGCTAATGAACGCTAGCACACCATAGGCCTTCTCCATAGCTCTATCCACTTGAGTGGCAACTTTCAAAGATCTATGAACATAGACTCCAAGATCTCTCTTCTCCTCCACATTGCCAAGAACCCTCCGTTAACCCTGTATTCCGCATTCATATTTGTTCTTCCAAAATGGACAACTTCACACTTTTCAGGGTCAAACTCCATCTGCCACTTCACTGCCCAGCTCTGCATCCTATCTATGTCTCTTTGCAGCCGACAACAGCCCTCCTCACTATCCACAACTCCACCAATCTTTGTATTGTCTGCAAATTTACTGACCCACCCTTCAACTCCCTCATCCAAGTCATTAATGAAAATCACAAACAGCAAAGGACCCAGAACTGATCCCTGTGGTACGCCACTGGTAACTGGGCTCCAGGCTGAATATTTGCCATCCACCACCACTCTCTGACTTCTATTGGTTAGCCAGTTCGTTATCCAACTGGCCAAATTTCCCACTATCCTATGCCTCCTTACTTTCTGCATAAGCCTACCATGGGGAACCTTATCAAATGCCTTACTAAAATCCATGTACACTACATCCACTGCTTTACCTTCATCCACATGCTTGGTCACCTCCTCAAAGAATTCAATAAGACTTGTGAGACAAGACCTACCCCTCACAAATCCGTGCTGACTATCCCTAATCAAGCAGTCTCTTTCCAGATGCTCAGAAATCCTATCCCTCAGTACCCTTTCCATTACTTTGCCTACCACCGAAGTAAGACTAACTGGCCTGTAATTCCCAGGGTCATCCCTATTCCCTTTTTTGAACAGGGGCACCACATTCGCCACTCTCCAATCCCCTGGTACCACCCCTGTTGACAAGTGAGGACGAAAAGATCATTGCCAATGGCTCTGCAATTTCATCTCCTGCTTCCCATAGAATCCTTGGATATATCACGTCAGGCCCGAGGGACTTGTCCATCCTCAAGTTTTTCAAAATGCCCAACACATCTTCCTTCCCAACAAGTATCTCCTCAAACTTACCAGTCTGTTTCACACTGTCCTCGCAAACAATATGGCCCCTCGCATTCATAAATGCTGAAGAAAAATACTCATTCAAGACCTCTCCTATCTCTTCTGACTCAATACACAATCTCCCGCTACTGTCCTTGATCGGGCCCACCCTCGCTCTAGTCATTCTCATATTTCTCACATATGTGTAAAAGGCCTTGGGGTTTTCCTTGATTCTATCCGCCAAAGATTTTTCATGCCCTCTCTTAGCTCTCCTCATCCCTTTATTCAGTTCCCTCCTGGCTATCTTGTATCCCTCAAGCGCCCTGTCTGAACCTTGTTTCCTCAGCCTTACATAAGTATCCTTCTTCCTCTTAACAAGACATTCAACCTCTCTTGTTAACCATGGTTCCCTCACTCGACCATCTCTTCCCTGCCTGACAGGGACATACATATCAAGGACACGTAGTATCTGTTCCTTGAACAACTTCCACATTTCAATTGTGTCCTTCCCTGACAGCCTATGTTCCCAACTTATGCACTTCAGTTCTTGTCTGACAGCATCGTATTTACCCTTCCCCCAATTGTAAACCTTGCCCTGTTGCACGAACCTATCCCTCTCCATTACTAAAGTGAAAGTCATAGAATTGTGGTCACTATCTCCTAAATGCTCCCGCACTAACAAATCTATCACTTGCCCTGGTTCATTACCAAATACCAAATCCAATATGGCCTCCCCTCTGGTCGGACAATCTACATACTATGTTAGAAAAGCTTCCTGAACACACTACACAAACACCACCCCAAGGTACAACTGATCCCTTTACAATTGATGCAAACACTTAAAATAATGTTTCAAATATTCTTAAAAGCAATTATAGATTCCACTGGGAGTGCAAATTATGAAGCGATTCCCAATCCTTAGCCATGCAAACTTTTGCATGCTGAGGATTGCAAGGGATTCCCTCGGGAATCCCGCTATCAGGTCGGCATTTTGAACGGGCAGCCTGATCACAAGGTCCCCTTCCCTCCCTTGCAATGCAATTCAGCCCCCCCCCCCCCCCCTCCCGCCACAACGCAATTCAACCGCTCCCTAGGATTTTCTGGGTCACTCCCCCCTCCCCCCAAGTCAGTTTCACAGCTGACCACTACAAAGTCACTCAACCATGAAGGAAGATGATTGGAAATCACTTAACTCTGTTTGAAGTGGTCCAGGAGTTGTCAATCAAACCTTCATGTTTTTAACATTGACGTTAGTTTCACAGCTGACCACTTCCAAGTTACTCAAACATGAAGGAAGATGAATGGAACAATGCTGAAAGCTGGGAATATGGAAGCTGTCAATCACATCCTAGTAAAATCAATGCCAAAGAGAAATGAATGAATGGTTTGCAGATCAAAGATCTGAGAGGGGTGAAGCATAGCTAACTGGTTTTCTCTTTCCAGTAATGTACAGGTGCTGCTCCTGCTGCCTGAATCAGCAGGTGGATTTCCCAGGTCAGTGTTAAACCAGTGATCTTTTCACTGCGTCTGTCTGAACTGCTCTTGAGCTTTCAGACAGGGTTCTCTCTTCTGGAGGGCTTCCTGACAGTGGTCTCTCTTTTGGGGGTCTGGGGGGGGGGGGGGGGGGCTCTTTATTTGGGGGTATGTTTGGAGGGTCTCTTTATTTTGAGGTCTTTGTGGGTTGTCTCTTTATTTTGGGTTCTGTATGGGTGTCTCTTTATTTAGAAGGTCTGTGTGGGGTAATTTTATATATGGGGTCTATGGTAGGGGCGGTGGGGGAGAGGTCTGCTGGAGGTGGGCATGTGTTGCATTGTGAGGCAGGAGAGTGACTCTCCAATTGTTTTTGGGGGCAACGCATTTAAAGAGTTACCCTCTTGGCCCACCGTGAGGTCCACCGTGTCAAATATGTGCTTGTCATAGCTAGCACCAATTCGGGGGATAAATGGCCTTGTCCGGTTCCTATGTTTCTACTTTTTAAAATGCGCTGTCTCATTGTGGGGTAGTCTGTGGCGCCATGGTGAAATCACCACAATGTACCAGCAATGTCCACCTCCAACAAAATAATGGAGGTTGCTGTCAACCATCAACCTAACTGAACCAACAATGTAAATACTGTGGCTACAAGAGCAGATCAAATGCTGAGAGTGCTGCAGCAAGTAACGCACCTCCTGACTCCCCAAAGCCTGTCCATCGTCTATAAGGCACAAGTCAGGAATGTGATGGAATACTTGGAAGAGTGAAGTTCAACAACACTTTCGAAAATCAACGCCATCTAAAACAAGCAGTCTGTTTGAAAGGCTTCCCAACTGCCAATCATTCAGCAGCCCACATTCATTCACTCCAACACCAGTATACTTTGGCAGTAGTGTGCACTAGCTGCAAATTGCACTGCAGCAATTCGCCAAGCCTCCTTCGTCAGAACCTTCCAAACACATGACTTCTACCACCGAGAAGGACAAGGGCAGCAGCCACATGGGGGCATCACAGCCTGCAGGTTCTCCTCCAAGGCACCCAGATTTGGAGCTATATCAGCTTTCATTCACTGCTGCTGGGTCAAAATGCTAACAGCACTGTGGATGTAACTGCACCACATGGCCAGCAGCAGTCCAAGAAGGCAGCTTGCCATCAACTTCTCAAGGGTAACTGGGGGGATAGGCAATGAATGCCAACGTTGCAATGGTGCAAACATTCCATGAACAAAATAAACAAAAACACTCTTCATTTATAGGTCAAGAAGATGAATGTTGGGGCAGTCAACCAACATCCAGGTATTCACATTCTCTGAATGGAATCTTGGTTTGGAAAACAACAGTGCGGACCCTGCTTGATAATTTCCCCATGATGCTGAGGACAATTCTTCCATTCCAACTGATGCCCTCTTTAGTTAACTTATTAAATTAGCTGAGAGATGGGACTGAACCTGAGCATTTCTCTGGCCTGTTTGCCGCAAGATCACATTGGACAATGCATTTAAACTATTAACTGAATTATTTCTCTAACCAGCCATCAGTAAACTATAGACCTTAATCAAGGGAGATCATTCAGCCCATTGTGGCTGCACCAGCTCTTTGAAAAAGCCATCCAATTCATCCTAATGTCTTTCCCCTTCCTAAGAATCACATACTTGACCTCCTAAACAATGCTTGGGTTTGCACCTAACATTGCCACAGCCTTCAGGTCCGTTGTTCAACTTTTGTTAAGAAAGTACAATGAACTGTCCAGTCATTAAATAGTGGCACATGGAATTGGGTCGATCAGTGTATTCCCTGGCTGCTAAGTTACAGGAATAGTTTCATTTGCAGCGAGCGCCTGGGAATGACTGGAAGAAATATGCAGAGAAGCCATATGATATTTCATGCATACATTTTACAAACATTATTGCATTAGATTTGCCAGCTGGGTTACACTAGAGTTTTCCTTGAAGCATCGTCACCTCAAGGTCACCATGTTTCTTCCCTGGGAGTGGGTGGGGGGGGGGGGGGGGGGGGAGGAGAGGGAGCGTGTCTTTGGATATGGGGAGTAGGTGCTTCTAATATATTTATTTTTGTTGCATTCCCCTGCTACTGTAGGTGATGCTCCATGACAGAATCATAGAACAGAATCATAGAATCCCAACAGTGCCGAAGGAAGCCAATCAGCCCATCGCGCCTGCACCGACCCTCCGAAAGCACACCATACCCAAGGTCCACTTCCCGGTGCACCCTGCCCTGCCCCCGTAACCCCATAACCTAACCTACACATTCCTGGACACTAAGGAAATAGGAGTTGCTATGCTGCGTAGCATTCCTGCCTATTTTCTATGGTAAGTGAGCTCTATGACTCTCCCATTCCAATTCACTATCTATGTCACAGTAAGAAGTCTCACACCACCAGGTTGCAGTCCAACAGGTTTATTTGAAATCACAAGCTTTCGGGCGCTGCTCCTTCGTCAGGTAAAGTGGGCAGCGCTCCGAAAGCTTGCAATTTCAAATAAACCTGTTGGAGTTTAATCTGGTGTTGTGAGACCTCTTACTGTGCCCATCCCAGTCCAGCGCCGGCATCTCCACATCACAAGTATCTTATGTCAGTTGTGCAAGCACGACAACAGCATGAGGAAACTCCAGAGTCTTCCCGGAAACAGCGGTGAAGTCTGACCTCAACTGTCTTCCCAGTGCTGCGTGAGCTGTAGACATTTGCTGAGGCATTACATTGACACGGAGTTAATTATGATTCTCTTAATCATAATCCTTTCTGTTTTTTTCTCACTTCCCTCCATGACTCCGGGGGCATCCAAAGGTTGATTGTGGAATGAGTGAAGCTGAGAATTGTGACCCATTTGCTGACACTGCTTGTTGAGGCCTCCCAAAGGAGGGTACTGGCACAGTTAGACTGCATGGCTCTTTCTACTTGAAGATTTTCCAACTGACATGCAAATGCTTGGCTCCTTCCAGAAAGTTTTTATGCAGTCCGGTCGAGATACTTTGGAATTGAGGTTTACCAAAATAAGTTGATTGAAGTGGGAATAGCAGAAGGGTAAGATGAATGTTGGAAGCTAAGGAGATTCTTTTTATAGAGGTGTGTGGAAGAATACAGAATTGACACCCTATTTTGGAAAAAAAATGTTGCCTTCCTCATCTAAGCTAAGACTTTGACTGAAGGTGTCACATTCTTTTCCTTACACATGCGCTTGTCTAACTTGGTCATGTTCACACAAATGTCAACTTATCCATTTGACTTTGGAAAGATAATTGTCCCCTTCATGTTTCCCTTGTCCCTCCAGCCTGGAGTTCTCCTTTTAATAGGATAAAATTGTTTCCCTTGGTGAAGAATTCTAGAACCAGGGGTCATAGATTCAAGGCAGAAGGTGTAGAGGGGACATGAGGAAGAACTTTTTTACGCCGTGGGTTGTAGGACTCTGGAATTTGCTGCTCAAGTTGGTGGTGGAGGCAGAGACCCTAAACTCTTTTAAAAGATACATGGATCTGCACCTTAAATGTTGTCAGCTACAGGGCTAGGGACCGGGTGCAGGAAGGTGGGATCAGAATCAGGATACCTGGATGTCCTTGGGCTGGCAGGAACAAGATGGGCTGAATGGCCTCCTTCTGTGCTGTAACTTTTCTATGGTTCGATGGGTCTATGGTTTGAACCAGTCTACATTATCTCTGTTTAGCTTACTCAGCAGCCCTTTTCACAATACACCTAGTTGACTTGTAAGCCTGGCAGTCATCAGAGTGAAACCTAACATTGCTAGTAAGGAAGGGTAATGGGCCTATCATTCAGCAGCCACACTTCCCATCCATTTCTCACAGCACACGAGGCCATTGCTGCCTGTGTGTCTGCTTGGGGCTCTGGTACATTAATGAATCCAGACGTGGATGTGTGGGCTTCATTTTCAAAATTTATGGATGATATAAACCTTGAAAGTATTGCAAATTGAGAGATAGACTTCAGGAGTACATAGATGGAATGGGCGGATACACATGGCAGATGCTGTTTAATGCAGAGAAATGCAAAAGTCAAACATTTTGGTAGGAAGAGAAAGGAGAGGTAATAATTAAAAGAAGCAATTCTAAAGGGGGTGGAGGAGCAGAGGGACATGGGGTAGTGGTGCACAAAGCATTGAAGGTGCAGGACCTGTATGTCTGACCCCCGCCAACCGGAGGGTTGGCAGGAAGTATATCTGTCAGGCCGTTACAATTTCATGCGCAAATGAGCATTAATAACCAGCAGGCGGGACTTCCATCCACACTTTCCAGCCCCTCCATGCATGGAAGATGTACTGCAGTGCTCTGCCTGGGACTAAGTGCAGGGAGATGGTGTGAGATACGAGGCAGAGTTCTGGAGAGGGGAGGGTAGGGGATACCCCGGGAGCAAGTCAGTAAATGGGTGATTGGGCAATAGGTGGGTGGTGGGTGGAGGTCCAAAGGTCTACAGTCCGTGAAGGGAGGGCACCCCCAGTGAGAAGGGGGTCCCCTTTATGCCCGAGATCAAGGCCAGTAAATTCTTTTTTTCCCACCATCGATTATCTGATGCTCAAAACCTGTGGGGAGGGGGAAGCGTAAACTTCAGAACCTGGGCTTTATAAATAAGGGCATAGAGAAAAAGACAAGGAAGTTAAGGTGCAACTATATACAGCACTGGTTCAGCTTCTACAGGAATGCTGTGTTCAATTCTGGACACCATACTTTGGGAAAGATGTATAGGGCGGGATTCTCCGTCGGCTCATGCCGGAATTGCAAAACACAATTGAGCGGAGAATCGGACTTGACGTCTCAATTGTGGCAGGCACCTGGTTTACACAAAACGCAATTCTCTGGTGCTTCAACAACGGCGTCAATTTTCTCCACTCCGCACGAACAATAAGCACTGTGGGGGGGGGGGGAAGGTTGGGGGGAGGGGGAGGGGGAGGGGGGGTGACCCCCCCTATGCAGGGCCGGCCCAAGGTACCGGCAACTCGGGCAGTCGCCCGGGGCGCCATGTGCTGGGGGGGCGCCAGAGACTCGGGTCCCGCGCATGCGCAGTTGGGCCGGTGTCAACCAGCGCATGCGCGGTGGCCGCCCTCCCCCAGGGCGGCCCCCTCCGCCCCCCCCCTCCGGCCGGCCCCCCCTCGGCCCCGCCCCCCGCCTCGGCCCCCCCGCCCCCCCCCCCCCCCCCGGGCCCCCCCCCCCCCGGACTCGGGCCACCCCGCCTCGGCCCCGCCCCCCCGTGCCTCGGCCCCGCCCCCTGCCTCGGCCCCCCCCCACCTCGCCCCCCCCCCCCACCACGGCCCCGCCCCCCCCCCCCCCCCAAGGGCGCTGAAGTTCAGCTTGCCTGGGGCGCCAGCAACCCTAGGGCCGGCGCTGCCCCTATGGGACTGGGGTGTCCAGACATGGACCGCCATTTCCACGGCCTGCAAGGCAGCCATCCTGCTGCGGATCCCACTGACCACCTACCCTGGTCCCTGGTCATGTAGAGTTCCACCGGCGGTATGGGTGCCCCCACCCCACCACCCCCGCACACCATACCACCTTCCCTCCAACTGACCTCCACCCGCCGGTGGTGCAGCATGCAGCCCACCCAAGAGCAACGCCCCTACAGGGGGGGGCGCAGGACTGGAGCTGCGGAGCATACAACTGGCATTGGTAGTCCCAGCCAATGGTACCCGTGGCAGCAGGGACAGGCGCCAGGGCTAGAAGGCCTGCACAGTGGCGGGCACCGACGGGGCCAAGGGTGCGGAGATGGGGGAGAAGGGAGGAGGGGGACATGCAACGGCAGGGTCCACAGTACCAACTGAATATCAGCCCTCATCCAGTAAGGAGGATGTGGGGGAGGGTGAGAATGGGCAGGACATGGGGTCCGGGCAGGCATGGGAAGCTGCTCAACATTTGCGCCTGGGCCAACGCGCACAGAACGCTCAGATTGCCTCCAGGTTCACTAACTGGGGGTCTGGGATTCCTAACTGCCTCACGACAGGCTGTGGGCCCTGTAACAACGGTCTGGCCCATGGGATGGTGGATGATGAAAAACACGCTCTGGGGTTAGCTCTGGTGCTCCGCATCGTTTGGCAACATCTGACTTCTGTCCACGGTAGCACTTTCCACCATCCACCTGGGCGATCCCTGCATGTGAGCTCACCATTCCATCACACGGTCCCATCAATGGACAGGGCCCCACACGATGGTGGCGATGGGAATGGTGAGCAGGGGGGGGCAGAACGGGGGTTGCACACCAGAGTGGTGAGCGCTGGCTGAACTGCAATCCCTGGGTCAAACCCACCCACAATGTCCCACAATCCCACCTCTCCACCCCACTGCACCCCCTATGTGGCCAGCCCATCCCTCACATCCTTCCGACAGAGCATCAAGGCAGTTTGCAACATTGTGCACAGGTGTTTAATGTGAACAAGTATGCAGGTTTGTGCCCGGACCCCAGCACTATACTGTGCCCTGCACTTGTGCCAACTTTACTAGTGTCTACCATTCTGGCCTTACGGGCCCTAACGCTACGTCTTGGTGGATCCCCAGCCGGTACAACAGGAGTGTTGCGATTCCTGCCCTGTGAACCTGGGTCCCCTTTGGCGGCAGTCTTCTGGGGGGACCGGGCTTGGATGGGCCTGGCTGCTGCTCTGGTGTCCCAGGTGGCGTGGTGCCGCCTTTTCTGACTGCTGCCCATGTGATGCACCAGGGACAGGAGTGAGGGTGTCCAAAACGCTGGAGTGTTTTAGTATTTCACCTGTGGGAGTCACTGGCATAGGCCCCATCGCCTGCTCTACCCTGGGGGCGCTGGATGGCCCCCAGACTCCTCCATGGGATGGTGGTGCGAACGGAGGAAACCCCTGAGGCTCCCCTGCACTTGGCACTGCCAGTCTTGGAAGTCCGCTCTCGTCTCAACCAGGGTCTCCATGATCGTGACCATGGAGCACAGGGAGTGGACCACCTCTGTCTGAGATTGCACCACGTCACCGAATGACTGTGTCAGCACCTTCTCGGTATGTGCCACATCAGCCAGTGACTGCGCCATCTCACTCTGGGACTAGGCCACCTTCCTCTGGGTCTGTGTCACATCGGCCAGCGCCTGGACAGTGCCACCGACTCTCTCAGCCATGGCCCCTTGTGACTCTGATATTGCCCATGGAGCCTCTTCACTAAAGTGCCCCACCAAGGTGAGTGGCTCTGGAACACACATTTAAGGTGATTCACAATATCAACAATGGTGACATGAAAAAAACCTCTTTCATACAGCGGGTGTTGTGTGTGGTGAATTATATACCTCGTAATTCACACTGTATTGCCTTACATGTATTGTGTCCTTGTGGGCTCTGTATACGAGCCATTGCACAGCTCTGCCTGATTTAGCTCACTGGGTTAAATCGCTGGCTTTTAAAGCAGACCAAGCAGGCCAGCAGCACGGTTCGATCCCCGGACAGGCGCCGGAATGTGGCGACTAGGGGCTTTTCACAGTAACTTCATTGAATAAGCGATAGTGGGAGATGAGGAGTTTGTACTGAGCTCCACCCATGGCTCCGCCCATGGCTCCTCCCACTAACCGGAAGTATAAAGCACTGCAGCCGTAATCCTGCTCTCAGTTCCTCTGGTCGCAGGCTGGCTTACTTGTAAGACTATTAAAACCACAGTTTACTTCCAATCACATGTCTTGAGAATTGATGGTCTCACCAATTAATACTCTTAGAAAACGTGAAGAAAACTACCATGGAATCAGCCCTCAAACTTGACCGACTAGAACCCGACCTGCAGGCTGCAGAGGCAAAAGAAATCTTTCTACACTGGCTCAGATGTTTCAAGGCCTACCTGGCTGAATCAAGCTCTTCAGGAACTACGGAGGAGCAGAAACTCAGCCTACAGCACGCAAGGGTGAGCCATCGTATCTCTACGCAACTTAACTGTACTACCTCGTAAACAGAGGCCCTGGCCATGCTCGACCGAATGTATGTGCGGCCCATCAACGAGGTCTACGCGCGCCACATTTTTACGACCCACCGCCAGCACCCCGCGGAGTCGCTGGAAGACTTTCTGCGCGATTTAAAAGCCATAGCTCGGCATGCAATTTTCAGGCTGTAACAGCCGCCCAACATATGGAACTCGCTGTACGTGATGTATACGTTGCAGGGCTCAGGTCCAACTATGTGCGCCAACGGTTGCTTGAGAAAGGTGCCCAGAACTTGGAGGACACTGTAGAGCTAGCTATAACCATGTAGGTCTCATTCCGCAGCCTCACCTCGTTCCCCGCGGAACGATCGTGGGCCCCCGACCAGCGACTGCCCTAGGCCTGCGCCGCGCGGCCACCCACCCACTATGCAGCACCAGCGTGCCATTTGTGTGGGCAGCCCCAACACCCACGGCAGCACTGCCCGGCCCACAACGCGACCTGCAGCAGCTGCGGTCGCAAAGGATACTATGCCCGGGTATGCCTAGCGAAGAAAACTCCAAACTCTCCCGCAGCCCAGAGCACTCGCTTCCCAAACTCACAGGCCCGCAGGCCCCGTAATGCTGCAGCCTGTATGCCGACTCCGCCCCCACCCGACATGTACAACTCATGGGGGCCGCCATCTTGGCAACCCTCCTCCACACGGCCGGCCATGTGCGACTCATGGGGGCCGCCATCTTGGACGCCATCTTCCTCGCCGCCCGCCACGTGCGATCCACGGGGGTGGCCATCTTGGGCTCTATCCTCCCCAGTCTCTGAACCTCAACTTGACGAAAACGACCTCAGCGGACAGTCATCACGGGGCCACTCCAGCACAGCTGATCGAGCCGCCGACTACCCGCAACTCACGCGGTCACGTTGGACCAGTCACGTCCGAAACACCTCTGGAACTCTATGATGACCGTTAAAATCAACGGGTACAGGACACCGTGCCTCTTCGACTCCGGGAGTACCGAGAGCTTCGTACATCCTGACCTGGTAAGACGCTGTTCACTCCCTATCTTCCCTGCACGGCAAACTATCTCCCTCGCCTCGAGCTCACACTCTGTTCACATCCAAGGGTGCACCGTCGCGATCCTAACGATTCAGAGCGCCAGCTACTCGAATTTCCAGCTGTACATACTCCCCGAACTCTGCGCCCCACTCTTACTGGGACACGACTTCCAGTGTAACCTCAAAAGCCTCACACTCAGCTTCAGCGGACCCCTACCTCCATTCACTATCTGCAGTCTAGTGACGCTAAAAATCGACCCCCCTCCACTCTTTGCCAATCTCACTCCGGACTGCAAACCCGTAGCCACTCGTAGCAGGCGGTATAGCCTGCAGGACAGGGTGTTTATCAGAACCGAGGTCTAGAGGCTCTTACGTGAGGGGGTCATAGAGGCCAGTAATAGCCCCTGGAGAGCTCAGGTGGTGGTCGTCAAGACTGGGGAAAAATTCCGAATGGTAGTGGACTATAGCCAAACCATTAACCGGTTCACGCTCCTTGATGCGCACCCCCTCCCCAGGATTGTAGACATGGTGAATCAGATCGCCCAGTACCACATCTTCTCCACGGTGGATCTGAAGTCTGCATACCACCAGCTCCCAATCCGCCTGGAGGACCGCCACTACACATTCGAGGCAGATGGCCGCCTCTTCCATTTCCTCGGGTTCCCTTTGGCGTCACGAATGGGGTCTCGGTGTTCCAACGCGGGCTGCGGGCCACGTTTCCGTACTTGGATAACGTCACCATCTGCGGCCATGATCAGCAGGACCACGACGTCAACCTCCACCGATTTCTCCAAACTGCCCAGAAACTTAACCTCACGTATAACACGGAGAAATGCGTTTTCCACACGACCAGGCTAGCCATCCTTGGCTATGTCGTGGAAAACGGAGTCCTGGGCCCCGACCCGGACCGTCTTACAACTCCCTCTCCCTCATTGTCCCAGGGCCCTCAAAAGGTGCCTGGGAGTTTTCTCGTATTATGCCCAGTGGGTCCCTAAGTATGCGGACAAAACCCGCCCACTCTTTAAGGCCACACTATTTCCCCTGTCAGCCGAGGCTCGCCAGGCCTTCACCTGCATCAAGGAGGATATCGCCAAAGCGGCCATGCGGGCGGTGGATGAATCCGTCCCTTTCCAGGTAGAGAGCGATGCCTCAGAGGTCGCTCTCGCAGCCACACTAAATCAGGCAGGGAGACCAGTCGCCTTTTTCTCCCGAACCCTCTCCGCTTCGGAACTTCGACACTCAGTCGATAAGGAAGCACAAGCCATCGTGGAAGCTATACGACACTGGAGGCACTGCCTCGCAGGTAGGAGGTTCACCCTCATCACCGACCAAAGATCGGTTGCCTTCATGTTTGACAACTCACAAAGGGGCAAAATTAAAAACGATAAGATCCTGCGGTGGAGGCTCGAACTCTCCACCTACAATTATGATATTATGTATCGACCGGGGAAGCTCAACGAGCCCCCAGATGCCCTGTCCCGCGGCACGTGCGCCAGCGCGCAAGACGACCGCCTGAAAGCTATCCACAATGACCTCTGCCACCCGGGCGTCACCCGGCTCGCCCACTACATCCGGAATCTGTCTTTCTCCACCGAGGAGGTAAAAGCCATCACCAGGGATTGCCCGATCTGCGCGGAGTACAAACCGCACTTCTATAGACCAGACCAGGCCCACCTGGTAAAGGCTTCCTGGCCCATTGAACGCCTGAGCATCGATTTCCACGGGCCACTCCCCTCGACCAATAGAAATGTGTACTTTCTGAACGTCATCGATGAGTTCTTCCGCTTCCCGTTTGCCATCCCGTGCCCCGAAATGACCTCCCACACAGTCATCATAGCCCTGCACAGTATCTTCACCCTGTTCGGTTTCCCCAGCTACGTACACAGCGACAGGGGTTCGTCCTTTATGAGCGATGAGCTGCGTCAGTACCTGCTCGAAAAGGGCATCGCCTCGAGCAGGACTACCAGCTACAACCCCAGGGGGAACGGGCAGGTGGAGAGGGAGAACGCGACGGTCTGGAAGACCGTCCTACTGACCCTCCGGTCCAGGAATCTCCTAACCTCCCATTGGCAGGAGGTCCTCCCCGACGCGCTCCATGCTATTAGGTCAACCTATGCACCGCCACCAACCAGACCCCTCACGAACGGCTATTTTTTTTCTCTAGGGGCACTACCACGGGGGTTTCGCTCCCAGCTTGGTTGAAGACACAGGGCCCGGTTCTCCTCCGGAAGCATTCCCGGGCACACAAAACTGATCCACTCGTAGAAAGAGTGCTCCTACTCCACTCAAACCCCCAATACGCTTTCCTCGAATACCCTGATGGCCGTCAGGACACTGTTTCCCTCTGGTACCTTGCACCTGCAGGATCCAACTCCACCACCTCTACCGCCGAGGTACCCCCCACGCTGCACCCCACCCAACCCTCCGCGCCCTGCGCCCCCTCGCCTATAGGTTTCCTGCGCTCCCCGTCGCCTATCGCACCAGTCGGGTACGAAGCTCGGACCGAATCACCCCCAGAGTCCACCATTGTACCCTTGCCAACCGCCCCCACCCAGCCACCCGAAGAGGCTGCAACCCCGGTGCTCCGCCGATCCCAAAGGACGACTCGGCCGCCGGACCGGCTCAATTTGTAGACCCATCACCCCCGCCGGACTTGATTTTTTTTTACAGGGGGTGAATGTGGTGAATTATATACCTCGTAATTCACACTGTAGCCTTACCTGTATTGTGTCCTTGTGGGCTCTGTATACGAGCCGTTGCGCGGCTCTGCCCATATGGGGAGATGAGGAGTTTGTACTGGGCTCCACTCTTGGCTCCACCCATGGCTCAGCCCATGGCTCCTCCCACTAACCAGAAGTATAAAGCACTGCAGCCGTAAGCCTGCTCTCAGTTCCTCTGGTCGCAGGCTGGCTTAGTTGTAAGACTATTAAAACCACAGTTTACTTCCAATCACGTGTCTTGTGAATTAATGGTCTCATCATTGTGGATCTGAAAGATATTAAGTGAATCCTGATGGAGACAAATTGAATCGGGGCTTTCAAAAGAGAGTTGGACAATTCTCCAAAGAGCAAATTTGCGGCGTTACAGGAAGGCGGGGTTTGGGGAGGGGGTGGGAACGGTGCAACTGGATGAGTTGCTCTGGCAGAAAACCAGCACAGACAGATTGGGCTAAATGGCCTCCTTCTGTCTGTAACCATTCCATGATTCTATTTATTTATACCTCTAAATTGTGCATCTCGTGGTCAGACATCATGGGCGCAATTCTCCGAAAGGGAGACAAACAGCCGACGCCGGAGTGAAACCCGGAGTGTTTCATTCCGGCGTCGGAGGCCGCTCCTCGCCCCCTATTCTCCCCCCCCCCAGGGGGCTAGGAGCGGCGGCGCGTGAATTCCGAGCGCCCGGCCTTGACGCCTGCGTCAAAGCGGTGCGCAGGGAATGAAGTGGCCGACGGCGCCTAAGTGACGTCAGTCGCGCATGCGTGGTTGCCGTCTTCCCCTCCGCAACCCCGCAAGACATGGCAGCTTGATCTTGCGGTGCGGCGGAGGGAAAGGAGTGCGTCTTTTAGAGACGCCGGCCCAACGATCGGTGGGCACCGATCGCGGGCCAGACATCTCCTTAGCACGCCCGTGGTGCTCGATCCTCCCTCCGCCCCCCACAGGCCCCACACACAGAGGTCACGCGCTGTTCATGCCGGCAGCGACCAGGTGTGGTTGGCGCTGGCATGAACCGGTCGGGTTCGACAGGCCGCTCGGCCCATCCAGGCCAGAGAATCGCCGGTCGCCATGAGAAACGGCGAGCGACGATTCTCCGAGTGGCCTGTTGAAAAACGCGACACGCCATTTTTGGGGGGCGTGGGAGAATCACGGGGGGTGCCAGGGCGGCGTGGCGTGATGCGCCCGGCCCTCCCGCAATTCTCCCACCCGGCGTGGGGTGCGGAGAATCGCGTCCCATGCTCCACAAGTCATGTTCCATTACTTCTGACCTGGACTTGGAATTAGAAGATATCTCCGAGTTTGGTGGACGTAAAATATCCCATGACACCATTTTGAAGACGAGTGGGGAAGTTGTCCACTGCGTCCAAGCCGATTTTTATCACTCAACCAACATCACCACGAACAGCATATTACCTGGTCATTATTACACCCTTATGGGAGCTTGCTATGTGTAGATCGGCTGTCACATTTCCCACATTACATGAGTGAGTACATTTCAAGAGTACTGCCTGCAAAGTGATTCATAGTTGTGAAATGTGTTGGAGAAATGCAAAGTCTTTCTTTGGTTTTCCTCTGAAACCTTTGGCACAAACAAAGTCCACTGTTGCCAACGAATGGCCTGTTAACTGGCGATTGCCCCTGTACAATGCTACTATATTGTGCAACATGTTAGCAGCCTTTAAATAACCCAGCGTTACTCCAGAGACTGCAGTCTGTGTGCTGGACCCGTTCACTGAAATGTGAGCTGCTGCCACCGACTCGAGCTGACACTTAACCTGAAGCTGAACTTGCCACGACCTTTAACTCCCTTGTATTACAACAGTGACTGTGAAAGCTGTTTCATTGGCCATGGAGCGATTTGGGGTGTCCCAGATCATGGAAAGCTGTTCCAAATGCAAGTTTTATTTTTCTTGACTGTTTTGTAACTCTATGCAAATGGCATTCACTGCTTCCCTAGAAGATCAGCCAGGGCATTGAGCTTGTACCAAAAGGTATACCCACCACTCTACTTGCCGTCAGCTGCAGGTCAAGGTTAGAACAAGGAACAAGGGCAGCCTCTTCCCACAGAGAATCCAGAGGCTGTAGAATTCACTTTCAGAAACTATCAACATTCTAGATTAGACTGGCTGGGTTGCTAAAATAAAGGGGAATATCAGGAACATGAAATGTAAATGTGATTGAATCTGTTTGCTCATATAGAGAGTAAAGTTCAAAATTAACTGTCTCAATGTTGGAAGTTTTTTGCATTTGCATCTGATAGGTTCATGGTAACACCCAGACCATTATTGAGTGGCACCTTGAAGCAGTACCTAAAAGGTCTTGACAGGTCCAGATTCAGCAAGTACCATCAACTGTCTGAAAGACTGATTCACTGAACACTTTTGCCACAGCTACACCATTCTTTATGGTGCAAACAACTCTCAAGCTAATTGGCATCACAATCAGAGACTGGGGCACGAGTTAACCACCGCATGGTGCATGGCGTGGATCTGAGCGCGCCTGTGAAATAGCAGGAAAGGCCAAAATCGAGATTTGTGTGGAGCGCGAATCAGTTTGCTAACCAATCGGTCTGCTGACGCAAGTTCTGGATCACGCTCAAATATGGCGAGCATATCATTAACTCTCATTTGTATAAATTTCCATTTCATTAGAGAGATTGAAGTCGAATGCAACAGCCTCCCAGGAATTAAACGGCTCCCCAGTGAGAAATCACATGGCGTCGTTTAGTACTCCGTTTTAAAAACACGAAACAGGCGCAATAGCTGCTGAGGGTAACATAGGAGGTGAGTAGCCATTTCAATTTTCCAGCATGCAGCTCAAAGACACTGGAGCTAATTCCCAGTGCTTGGGGGGTGGGGGTGGGGGTGGCGGAGTGGGTGGGGATGGAGCAGTGGGTGGGGGAGCTGTTTGACCCCTCAGGGGGGTTGGGTTTGGTCGGGGGGGGGCTGAAGTGTTCCAGGTCGGAGGTCGCCCATGGGCCAGGGGAAGTGGGTTTATGAGGAGCTTTTCATCAGTGAGGCCTTTAAGCCATCTATAAATCTTAGGAAGACCCATAACAGAAGCAACTACAGCTGCTGCCTGTCTGTCCTACCAAATAGTTCCAGGACAGAGCCCTGCTCTTGGTTCTGTGCTGACGGTCACTTTAACTCCCTTTGACTGTGCACAGCCTCTAGCTTCACAGTTGAAGGCTATTGCTAAAAAGGCCTTGTTAGTTGTGAGAGCACCTCACAGTTCTCAAGTAGCTTTTCCTGAGTACATGTGCCATGTCTCGTATTTCAATCAAACTTTGAAGCCTGAACAGTTTGCCTGAACTCTAGAAGCGCCAGCAGCATAGAGGCAGCAGCCAACAATCAAACACTCGAGAGCTGGGCTTCAGCACTGGGGTTATCCATAGGGTAAGTGGATTGTCTCCCTAACATTCCCGGGAGGGATCTGGGGCTCCTGCTGTGGCTGGGATCTAGTGCGCAGAGCGAGGTTTCCGAGCACAACTGGCTCGGTGGATGGCACTCTGAGAGTAGACGTGCCACGTATGGGTGAGGGAGGCTGGGGGATTTGAGGATCCCGGGGTGGAAGCCCTAACTGATTGTTGGTCTGTCTCCTTCTCCAATTCCTTACAGATGTAACAATATGACTGGTGCTGTCGATCCCACAGAGGATACCCTCACAGTGCTGGTGGCAGCCGAGGCAGTCAGATGGCAGAGAAGGCGGCAACGGTGTCAACTCAGGCTGGAGGCGGCACCCCATGTGCAGGGGACCGCCACACTCCCTGAAGACCCGGCCACCCACCAGGATGAGGAGGAACCCAGAGTGGGACGCCAGTAATGGCCCAAGCTGTACAGGCGTCATTGGTCTTTCAAGGACATTACAGACAGTATGTGCCGCAGGAGACTCCATCTCAAGAAAGAGACAGTGCAGCTCCTGTGCTATGTCCTCGCAGACTTAGCAACCTGTGGAGAAGGAGGACAGTGCTTCCGGTGGCCATCAAGGTCACCATAGCCCCCAATTTCTATGCAGCCGGTTCATTCCAGGACTCGAGCGAGGACTTGTGCGGCATTTCCCAAGCTACAGTCCACAAGTGTATCCCTGAGATTCCAGATGCCCTCTATGTCCGGGCATCTGACTTTATCAACTTTGAGCTGGATCAGGCCCATCAAGATGCCCCGGCTGCTGGATTCTCTGCCACTGCCAGGATGCCCCAGGACCAGGGGGTAATCGACGACATGATTTCACCTTGCACACATCTGGGCATCAGGGAGTGAGCTTCATTAACAGGAAGGGGCTCCCCTCCCTGAATGTTCAACTCATGTGCGACCACGACCTCTGTGTGTGATTCCCAGGGAGTATGCATGACAGCTGCATCCTGGGACGCACAGAGATTCCCAGCGTCATTTTGTCTGGCATTGATAACTCACTTGAGACAGGTCACCTGAATGAAGGGCCAGTGGATCCTCGCCTCTGTGGCGCAGGCCAACCTCGCTGTTGGTGACTGCTCCCTCCTTGTTCAACCCCACGATTTCCAGGGCCCGTTCCTCATAGGCAGTGAGGACTCAAATCTCTGGTACTCCACCCCCTTTGTCTTGGCCATTTCCCACTTATTGTGGGCTATCTTCTCCTGCAGGGACAAAGAGAGGGCATTGTGAGCCACTCTCTTGATGGGTCAGGGAGGTCTGTAGCAGGTGGCATGTGTGGGCACTGCACCTGGACATGAATGGGTTGCGCTGGTGGGGGCCAGTGGGTTCTGAACAGCAAATATTAAGATCGGATGTGGGGAGGAGCAAGGTGTCAGCCAGTGGATTGGGGGGAGGGAGGAGGGGGGGTTGGGAATTTGAGGGGTGGCAGGCGGAGCTTATATCAGGAAGAAAGTGGTAACTTACCCTTGCAGCTCGGTAGAGGTCATTGGTCCTCTTCCGACATCATATGGCAGTCCTCCTGGTGATGCTATCCACACTGCCTCCCAGGCGAAATTGGTGACCCTGCTGTTGGTCCTCCGACCCCAACATGGGAACAGGATGTCCCGTCTTGCATGGACAGCTTTTGAAAAGCCTGGCCAGGTTGGCATCCCCAAAGCAACAAACAAGTCTGCGCGTGGCCATGCCTGTGTGTTGACTGGGAATGAGTTGTGAAGGAGTATTTAAAAGCCGCTCCTCCTTGTTAGTGGTGAGATGTTGAGGCACGAGTCTGGGTAATCAAACAGCGAGACAGCCAGTAATGGCGAGAAGCTTGTTGGGGGCTCATTTTTGGCACTAAGTGTCATTAAATACAGGCCATGATCTTGCCAATGTGGCCGTCAAGAAACACCCTGCCAAACGAGCCCAATGTCACACTTGGGAATGTTTCCGTTAAATCGTGCCCCTGATGTTGAGAGATGTTTTTACATTTGTTATTATGCTCTTCAATGCACCACTGCCTAAAAGGGTGGTGGCCGGAGATTTGGCCATATCTTTACCAGAGAAATAATTGAATGGGGCGAACTGCAAAGCTATGGGAAAGGGCAAAGTCCAGTGAGACTATTTGAATGGCTCTTTCAAAGAGGCATCGCAGGCTCAATGGATTGTATGGTTTCCCTCTGTGCTGTAATATTCAATGATGTTATAACCTCAGATGCAATAACCACCTTTCTTTACACTTTCATGATGGGTTCTTCCAGTAACATTCGATGCAAGGGTCCTGCTCTATCATAACCAGCTACAAATACGGATACAGCAAAATGTTCAGGTGAAATTTGGGGATATTTACTTCATCCATTGTGTTGTGTGTGTGTGTATACTGCGTAATGTTTAGCACAGTATTCTGGTTGATCGTGTAAAAAACATATCATACCCCCTTGTCATTATACATTCTGCCCAATGGCCCTTCAATTGCACTATTGGAGTGCATAAAGAGCAGCCACATTGCCAATTTCACACCACTGGCCAAAGTTCAAATGAACCCTGTGCTGCTCCCAATGTGGTCACCTCCAAATGGGAAGACTAAATGCAGACTGGGTGACTGCTTTGCGGAACACCTTCCCTCAGCTCGCAAGCATGGCCTCAACTTTCCTGTTGCCAGCCATTTTAACTCACCAACTTGCTCTCATGCCCATGTAGTCATGTACTATAATGCTTCAGTGAAAGCAAACGCAAGCTGGAGGAGCAGCATCTCATCTTCCAATAAGACACGTTACAGCCCTCAGGACTCAACATTGAGTTCAACAACTTTAGTCTGAGACCTTTCTCCATCTGTTACTTGTACCGAAGTGTAGCTACATCTTTGTTGCAATCTCTCCTCGCTCCCACTAATCACTATTGCAGCTGTACCAGCTCCTCTCATATATAATCACACTTTCCCCTCTGTTCAGTTCATGTGGACTCAAAACATTAACTTTGTCTTCTTTCCCTCTGGATGCTGCCAGACCAGCTGGGTTTTCCAGTTTTCTCTGTTTTTGTTTCAGATTCCAGCATCTGCAGTGTTTTGCTCTATTAAAATCGATCCCTTTAAGCTGGTGCTTGATGTCAGGAGTCTGGCACTTCACCTTCTGAGTGATTCCCTTTACAACAGAAGCGAATGGGTAGGATTTTCTCTTCGCTAACGCCAAAATCGGGAAACGCGATTGGGCGGAGAATAGGTTCCGATGCCAAAATCACGATGGGTGCCGATTTGATGCCAAATCGCTATTCTCCGTCACCTCGACAGCGGCGTCAATGGGGTCCGGAACGCATGTACAGTAAATACCATTTGCATATCGTTAGCTGCCCTGACTCGGTAGTCTCCAGGGCTTCCGTAATTCTCTGCCTCCGATGGGCCGAGTTCCCGGCAGCATGGTTCACTTGTGCTTTGAAAACCGTCGTTGTGGCTGATGAGAGAGAGAGAGGAGGTAGCACAGAGGGGCGCGATCATGGGATGCCGGGCCAGATAATGGCTGGGCTGGCTGCGGTGGGGGTTGGGGGGGAGGGAGTGATGGGGGAACAGGCAGAGTAACCAGGGTGACCCCACCACAGGACTGGGGCAGTGTCCAGGTACAGACTGGCAATGACATGGCCTGTAAGATAGCCATCTTGCTGCGCACCCCACTGACCACCCACCTTGGCCCCTGGCTCTGCAGAGTGACACCGGCCGCATTGGTGCTCCCACCACCCCCACCCCTGCACTCCCCCCTCCGCCATACCTGGTCGCCACCTGCCGTCGGGGCATCAGGCGGCCCACCCAGGGCAACCCCCACTGTAGCCCCTATGGGGAGCTGGGCGGGGGCAACGGAGAATACTGCTGGCAAGGGCAGTGCCAGCTGAGGGTACCACTGGCATCAGGGCTAGAGGCCCCCATGTTGCCAGGCACCGATGGGGCCAGCGGTGTGGGGATGAGAGGAGGGGGGCACGTGCAGGGGTGGAGCCCGCAGTGCCAACTGGAGCCACCATGTAGCCCGGTGGACCTGGTTGGGCAGAGGGGTACGCACCATGCTAACATGTTGGCCTGTCACGCACTGCAGGCAATGTATATTGGAATTCAACCAGCGATGGTGGCCTTCCTGCTAGTCACCGCAGCCCTGGGGGATGTACTGCGGCTGTACAAGTTGGAGCTGCTCAAGGAGGAGAAGGAAGCTGGAGCAGCAGAGTGGGCAGCAGAAAGACAGGAAGCAGCCGCCAGTGATGGAGAGCCAGCCGCCCAACAGGCCGAGGAGGAGGAGGTACCAAGGGGGCACCACATGAGATCTCGCGTGTACCGGCAGTGCCTGTCATTCAAGGACCTGCCGGACCGGGCATGCCGTTGAAGACTCCGGCTCAGCAAGGAGACAATGTGGCATGTCTGCCAGATCATGGCACACCCGGCACCGCGGGGGCATGGGGGAGGACGCCCACTAATTTAATTAATGCGCTACCGGTAGCCGTCAAGGTGACGGTCGCCCAAAACCTCTATGCACGGTGTCCTTCTAAGTGCTGAGTGGGGACCTGCCCCGGATCACACAGACCTCGGGGCATAGGTGCATCCGTGCCGTCACAGAAGCCCTATATGCCCAAGCGGCTCAATACATCCATTTCAATGTGGACAGAGCCCACCAGGATGCCTGGGCAGTGGTGTTCGCTGCCATTGCCGACAGGCCCGGGTCCAGGGGTGATTGATGGGATAATAATAATCACTTATTGTCACAAGTAGGCTTCAATTAAATTACTGTGAAAAGCCCCTCGTTGCTACATTCCGGCGCCTGTTCAGGGAGGCCGGCACGGGAATTGAACCTGCGCTGCTGGCCTTGTTCTGCATTACAAGCCAGCTGTTTAGCCCACTGTGCTAAACTAGACCCTTATTGAGTGCAAGAGTCGGCAGGGCACGTTACAGTTGTATAGGACTTTGGTTAGGCCACATTTGGAATACTGCATGCAGTTCTGGTCGCCACATCACCAGAAGGATGTGGATGCTTTGGAGAGGGTGCAGAGGAAGTTCACCAGGATGTTGCCTGGCATGGAGGGGGCTAGCTATGAAGAAAGGTTGAGTAGATTAGGATTGTTTTCATTGGAAAGACGGAGGTTGAGTGGGGACCTGATTGAGGTCTACAAAATTATGAGAGGTATGGACAGGGTGGATAGCAACAAGCTTTTTCAAAGAGTGCGGGTGTCAGTTACAAGTGGTCATGATTTCAAAGTGAGAGGGGAAAGTTTAAGGGAGATGTGCGTGGAAAGGTTTTTACGCAGAGGGTGGTGGGTGCCTGGAACACTTTACCAGCGGAGGTGGTAGAGGCGGGCACGATAGCATCATTTAAGAGGCATCTAGACGGGTATATGAAGGGGCGGAAACAGAGGGAAGTAGACCTTGGAAAATAGGAGACAGGTTTAGATAAAGGATCTGGATCGGTGCAGGCTGGGAGGGCCGAAGGGCCTGTTCCTGTGCTGTAATTTTCTTTGTTCTTTGTTCTTATGGGGAGAGATGCATGTGTCCTCCTAGGAACACCTGCAGATGACAGGCCGCTCTACACAAACCAAAGGGGTTCCACTCGATGAACGAGCAGCTGATATATGACCACCAGCTGCGCATCATACACATCTGCCCACGATACCGGGCAATGTGCGCAACACCTTCATTCTGGCACATTCGATGATTCCTGCCATGTTCGAGACCACCATCCCCAACCCCCTCGATTAGGGGTCTGGCTCCTGGGTGACAGGGGTTATCCACTGTTATCATTGATGGACTATCAATTACCACAAAGATGAGAGTATTGGAATAATCGAGGCTTTATTGAGCAAAGATGTTGTGCCTCTTGTAGCTGGAACCAGAATGGCTGCAGCATCGGCGAGCACACACATTTATACGCCGCCTACTGGGCGGAACCAGCGGGCAGGGATTTACCCATGTACCTCAACTATACGGGCCTTACCGTAATACATGTAATACTACTAGTGGTGACTACCACATTCACCCCCTGTTGAATTGCTCGCCATTCAATGCGGACAATCTTGGGGTTTGAATCATATAATCACAGCCACAGCTTCCACAATGGCTTGGGCCTCCTTTTCGAAAGAGGAGTGCCGAAGCATGGAGGGTGCGGGAGAAGAAGGTCACGGGCCTGCCCGCCTGGTTGAGGGTAGTGGTCAGAGCTACATCCGATGCATTGCTCTCGACCTGAAAGGGGAGGGACTCGTCGATAGCGTGCATCGTGGCCTTGGCGATGTCTGCCTTGATGCGGTTGAAGGCCTGGCGGGCCTCAGCCGTCAGGGGAAAAACTGTGGACTGAATGAGTGGGCGGGCCTTGTCCGCATAATTAGGGACCCACTGGGCATAGTAGGAGACAAACCCCAGGCATCGTTTCAGGCCCTTGGGGCAGTGGGGGAGGGGGAGTTCCATGAGGGGGTGCATGCGTTCGGGGTCGGGCCCTAAAACCCCATCTTCCACGACATAGCCAAGGATGGGTAAGCGGTTGATGCGGAACATGCATTTCTCCTTATTGTACATGAGGTTAAGGAGTTTGGCGTCTGGAGGAATTTTTGGAGGTTCGTGTCGTGGTCCTGCTGGGCATGGCCGCAGATGGTGACATTATCTAGGTACAGGAAGGTGGCCCGCAGCCCGTACCGGTCAACCATTCGGTCCATCTCTCGTTGGAAGACCGAGACCCCATTAGTGATGCCAAAGGGAACCCTAAGGAAGTGATAGAGACAGCCATCTGCTTTGAACGCAGTGTACTGGCAGTCCTCCGGGCAGGTGGGGAGCTGGTTAGGGATGATATCGGTGCTATGGAGGATAAGGTTGAATCCATTTGGGTGGAAATCAGGAATAGTAAGGTGAAAAAGTCACTGATAGGAGTAGTCTATCGGCCACCAAATAGTAACATTATGGTGGGGCAGGCAATAAACAAGGAGATAACTGATGCATGTAGAAATGGTACAGCAGTTATCATGGGGGATTTTAATCTACATGTCGATTGGTTTAACCAAGTCGGTCAAGGCAACCTTGAGGAGGAGTTTATAGAATGTATCCGCGATAGTTTCCTAGAACAGTATGTAATGGAACCTACGAGGGAACAAGCGGTCCTAGATCTTGTCCTGTGTAATGAAACAGAATTGATTCATGATCTCATAGTTAGGGATCCTCTCGGAAGGAGCGATCACAATATGGTGGAATTTAAAATACAGATGGAGGGTGAGAAGGTAAAATAAAATACTAGTGTTTTGTGTTTAAACAAAGGAGATTATAATGGGATGAGAGAAGAACTAGCTAAGGTAAACTGGGAGCAAAGACTTTATGGCGGAACAGTTGAGGAACAGTGGAGAACCTTCCAAGTGATTTTTCACAGTGCTCAGCAAAGGTTTATACCCACAAAAAGGAAGGATGGTAGAAAGAGGGAAAATCGACCGTGGATATCTAAGGAAATAAGGGAGAGTATCAAATTGAAGGAAAGAGCATACAAAGTGGCAAAGATTGGTAGGAGACTAGAGGACTGGGAAATATTTAAGGGGCAACAGAAAGCTACTAAAAAAGCTATAAAGAAGAGTAAGATAGAGTATGAGAGTAAACTCATAATATGCTCAGAATATAAAAACAGACAGCAACAGTTTTTACAAATATATAAAGCAAAAAAGAGTGGCTACGGTAAATATTGGTCCTTTAGATGATGAGAAGGGAGTTTTAATAATGGGAGATGAGGAAATGGCTGAGGAACTGAACAGGTTTTTTGGGTCGGTCTTCACAGTGGAAGACACAAATAACATACCAGCGACTGATAGAAATGAGGCTATGACAGGTGATGACCTTGAGAGGATTGTTATCACTAAGGTGGTAGTGATGGGCAAGCTAATGGGGCTAAAGGTAGACAAGTCTCCTGGCCCTGATGGAATGCATCCCAGAGTGCTAAAAGAGATGGCTAGGGAAATTTCAGATGCACTAGTGATGATTTACCAAAATTCACTAGACTCTGGGGTGGTCCCGGTGGATTGGAAATTAGCAAACGTGACACCACTGTTTAAAAAAGGAGGTAGGCAGAGAGCAGGAAATTATAGGCCAGTGAGCTTAATGTCGGTAGTAGGGAAGATGCTGGAATCTATCATCAAGGAAGAAATAGCGAGGCATCTGGATAGAAATTGTCCCATTGGGCAGACGCAGCAAGGGTTCATAAAGGGCATGCCTAACTAATTTAGTTGAATTTTTTGAGGACATTACCAGTGCAGTAGATAACGGGGAGCCAATGGATGTGGTATATTTGGATTTCCAGAAAGCTTTTGACAAGGTGCCACACAAAAGGCTGCTGCATAAGATAAAGATACATGGCATTAAAGGTAAAGTACTAGCATGGATAGAGGATTGGTTAATTAATAGAAAGCAAAGAGTGGGGATTAATGGGTGCTTCTCTGGTTGGCGATCAGTAGCTAGTGGTGTCCCTCAGGGATCCGTGTTGGGCCCACAATTGTTCACAATCTACATAGATGATTTAGAGTTGGGGACCAAGGGCAAAGTGTCCAAGTTTGCAGATGACACTAAGATGAGTGGTGAAGCGAAAAGTGCAGAGGATACTGGAAGTCTGCAGAGGGATTTGGATATGTTAAGTGAATGGGCTAGGGTCTGGCAAATGGAATACAATGTTGACAAATGTGAGGTTATCCATTTTGGTAGGAATAACAGCAAACGGGATTATTATTTAAACAATAAAATATTAAAGCATGCTGCTGTGCAGAGAGACCTGGGTGTGCTAGTGCAGGAGTCACAGAAAGTTGGTTTACAGGTGCAACAGGTGATTAAGAAGGCAAATGGAATTTTGTCCTTCATTGCTAGAGGGATGGAGTTTAAGACTAGGGAGGTTATGCTGCAATTGTATAAGGTGTTAGTGAGGCCACACCTGGAGTATTGTGTTCAGTTTTGGTCTCCTTACTTGAGAAAGGATGTACTGGCACTGGAGGGTGTGCAGAGGAGATTCACGAGGTTAATCCCAGAGCTGAAGGGGTTGGATTACGAGGAGAGGTTGAGTAGACTGGGACTGTACTCGTTGGAATTTAGAAGAATGAGGGGGGGATCTTATAGAAACATTTAAAATTATGAAGGGAATAGATAGGATAGATGTTTTTAAGGTAAAGTTAGATAGTTTTTTAAAGAAAAAAAGGATTAAGGGTTATGGTGTTCGGGCCGGAAAGTGGAGCTGAGTCCACAAAAGATCAGCCATGATCTCATTGAATGGCGGAGCAGGCTCGAGGGGCCAGATGGCCTACTCCTGCTCCTAGTTCTTATGTTCTTATGGTGGTAGGCGGACTTCAGGTCCACTGTGGAAAAGACCCCATACTGCGCAATTTGATTGATCATGTTAGATATGCGTGGGAGGGGATACGCGCCGAGCTGCGTGTACCGATTGATGGTCTGACTGCAGTCAATGACCATCCCGTGCTTCCCCCCAGTCTTTACTACTACAACTTGAGCTCTCCAGTGGCTGTTGCTGGCTTTCAATGACAGCTACCCGCAGGAGCCGTTGGACCACTGACCTGATGAAGGTCCTGTCCTGGGGACTTTACTGTCTGCTCCTGGTGGCGATGGGTTTGCAATCCGGGGTGAGGTTCGCAAACAGGGAAGGTGGCTCGACCTGAAGGGTCGTGAGGCCGCATACGGGGAGGGGGTGTAGGGGTACGCCGAATTTTAAGGTTAAGCTTTGGAGGAGGCACTGGAAGTCCAGGCTGAGTAACAGGGCAACGCAGAGGTGAGGGAGGGCGTAGAGCCGAAAGTTGCTAAACTCTAAGCCTTGGACGGTGAGGGTCGCGATGCAGTACCCCCGGATTTCCATGGAATGGGATCCGGAACCCAGGGAGATTTTCTGGGTGACTGAGTGTACCAGGAGGGAGCAGCACCTTACCCTAGTGGGATGGAGAAAGCTCTCTGTGCTCCCAGAGTCAAAAAGGCAGGTCGTCTCGTGCCCGTCGATCTTCACTGTCGTTGTTGCCGTCGCGAGGTTGCGGGTCCGGGACTGGTCCAGGGTGATCGAGGTGAGCTGCGGCAGATGCTGGGAGGCCCCGGGCTGGTCAGCAGTGGTGGAGGTAGTGGGAGGCGATGAACGGCCAGACGAGCAGGGGTCCTGAGACGCCGTCTAAAATGGCGCCAAAAATGGCGGCGCCCATGGTGGGGGGGGGGGCATCAAAGATGGCGGTGCCCACGGGCCACACGTGGTCGGTGAAGAAGATGGCAGCGCCCACGGGCCGCACGTGGCTGGCGATGAGGAAGATGGCGGTGCCCCTGGGTCGCACGTGGAGTGTGCAGGAACGCCGGGCCTGGAAACAACGGCGACCGACCGGGCCTGGCAAACGAAAACAAAGTGTCCCTTCTTCCCACATCCGTTTCAGGTCGCGCTCTGCACTGGGCAGCGCTGCCTGGGGTGTTCGTTCTGCCCGTAAATATAGCACTTGGGCCCCCCCAAGGTTGGCTGTCTGGAGCGAGGTGCAGGCTTGCGGTGAGCTGGAGTTGGCAGCTGGTGGGCCCACTATGCCCGCGAGGGTGCCGCGCGGTTGGGGGCGTATGACTGGACGTTACGGGAGGCCACTTCTAACGAGTTAGCGAGCTGCCTAGTTCCTGCAAGATCAAGCGTACCCCCTTCCAGTAACTGCTGGCGGACGTACGCAGACCTCATGCCTGTAACGTAAGCGCCTTGAATCAGAATTTCTGTGTGCTGGACTGCCGAAACTGCCTGGCAGTCACAGTTCCTACCTAGGACGTGCAGGGCACGCCAGAAATCGTCCAGAGACTCCCCGGGGAGTTGCTGTCTTGTGGCCAGGAGGTGCCTGGCGTATACTTGATTGACTGGTCGAAAGTAATGTCCCTTTAGGAGCTCCTTCGCTTCGGAGTAAGTGGGCGCATCCCGGATGAGAGGAAACATATCAGGGCTCACCCGTGAATAAAGGACTTGGAGCTTCTGCGAGTCCGAGGGTTCCTCAGCGGATGTTCGGAGGTACCTTTCGAAGCAGGCTAGCCAGTGCTCAAAGGCGGACGTGGCGTTGGCTGCTTGAGGGCTCAACTGCAGGCTTGATGCGGATATAGAACAGTACAGCACAGAACAGGCCCTTCGGCCCTCGATGTTGTGCCGAGCAATGATCACCCTACTTAAACCCACGTAACCCGTATACCCGTAACCCAACAATCCCCCCATTAACCTTATACTACGGGCAATTTAGCATGGCCAATCCACCTAACCCGCACATCTTTGGACTGTGGGAGGAAACCGGAGCACCCGGAGGAAACCCACGCACACACAGGGAGGACGTGCAGACTCCACACAGACAGTGACCCAGCCGGGAATCGAACCTGGGACCCTGGAGCTGTGAAGCATTGATGCTAACCACCATGTTACTGGCCTCAGGTGACTGTCTGTGTGGAGTTTGCACTTTCTGCCTCATGTCTGCGTGGGTTTCCTGCAGGTGCTCCAGTTTCCTCCCACAGTCTAAAGATGTTCAGGTTAGGTGCATTGGCCATTCTAAATTCCCCATTAGTGTCAAAAAAGATGAGGTGGGGTTACGGATAGGGCGGAGGTGTGGGCTTAAGTAGGGTGCTCTTTCCACAGGCCGGTGCAGACCCGATGGGCTTAATGGCCTCCCTCTGCACTGTAAATTCTATGATTCTATGCTGATCCATAGCCAAAACTATCACCTCCAAAACCTCAACTGTGGATGCCACCCGAGCAGTGTTGGCCTAGGTGGCATGCATGGTTGGCACCACCTCCTGCTCCTGCTCGCGGTTGGACTCCTCCAACTGCACTTGCACGTACTGGATGCTCACCGAGAACCCCCCATGTAGTCCCTGGCTCTGTGACTGCATCTCCACAATCGATGGGACTGTCTATTCCGGAAGCCGAAACCCCTCTGGACGGCAGCTGGTTCCTGGGGTCGACCCACCCTCCTGCTGTCCGCCCCCTCAGGAGTTCCTACCTCTACCTACTGTACTGGATTAGCTGTGTGGCGAGCACCAGAAAGTGTCCCAGGAGCCTCTTCACTAAAGTGCCCAACCAAGGTGAGTGTCTCTGGGATGGAGGAGGGTGTTAGAGACAGCTGTGACGGGAAATCACTGTCAACATCGGAATCGATCTGCGGGGTGCCCTGAGTCTCGGGTCGAGGGCTGCCTTCTGAGCTGCTCTCATCGTCAGGGTTTTCCAGCTGTGGCACCCGTCCAAGTCAGTATCCTCGTTGCTAATCGGCACACGAGTCTCTGGCTGTGGCTGGGTCAGGGGCCCGCCCCATCTCCAGCAGGTCCTGCAAGACAAGATGCATGATTAGACCATAGGCCGGTGAGGGTGCTGTAGGGTGAGGGTGGTGTGGGAGTGCAGGGGTGGTGAGGGTGAGGGTGGTGCAGGGTAGGGGTGAGGGAGGTGTGGGCGTGCGGGGGTGGTGAGGGTGGTGTAGGGTGGGATTGAGGGTGGTGTTGTTGTGGTGAGGGTGGTGTTGGGCAAGGGTTGAGGTGAGGAAAATGTATGGGTGCAGGGGTGGTGAGGGTGAGGCTGGTGTAGGGTGAGGGTGATGTTGGGGGGGGTTGACACACGTGTCACGGGGAACTGCAATTCAGCAGGCTCTCACTTTCTTGCCTGCGGCCGAACTCCCCCCCCGGCGACCTCCCTTTCCTCCACGCCACTGACCACGTTCAGGGCCCTCTGCTCTGCCATGGTGTGGGGCCGCAGGTCCGGCGGTCCCCCTCCAGTTTTCTCCCGCTCCTGGCGGTTACGGGCGGCCTTCTCCTGGGGGCGGGGGGGGGGGGGGGGGGGGGGGGGGGGGGGGGGGGGAGGGAAAACAGCAGCATTAGACAGTTCATCGCATGTGGCCCAGGGGGTTGCCTCAGTGGCCAGGGCGCCCTGCCATGGCGGCCTGTATGGGTACCAGCATGTGGTGCAGGGTGGGGGTTTGGCCACCCTCTGGGTTTTGGTTGGGGGGCGGGGTTAAATGTGTGTGGGATGGGTTAATGCCAGAGGCACAGTGTTGCCTACTCACCCTGGTCGCCTTGAGGAGGTCATGCAGTTTTTTCCGGCACTGCTGGCCGGTCTTGACAGTGTTGCTAGTGGTGCTGACCGCCTCTGCCACCTGCCCTGGGCTGGCGAATGGCGGCGGCTGGCATCCTCCCTTTTGGGCTTGGTTACAAGGTGGCCCATCTCTCCTCCACCGCATCCAGAAGGGTCTCCAGCTCGGGGTCAGTGAAGCGTGATGCCTTGCATCTTGCTGCCATCCTGTTGACTGGGATGGTGTGTGTGGGGAGTGAAGTGTGTATATGCGGCTGCAGCTTGTCAATCAGCAGAATCGGTCCAGGTGCGGCGCCAGTTTTGCTGTCATGGAACGCCACGAATCCTGCCCTGGCATCAACACTTAGTCTCAAAAATGGAGAATCCAGCTCAGTATATTTGCTGATTACAGTCCGCCTGGCAGCCTGCAGGGATCTTGATGATCTGAGACCTTTCTGGGCTCTACATTGAGAGTGAAACCACATCCAGTGCTGTGGCAGCTGGCCAGACCGAGCTACTCTCTGCCACTGTCTCTAAAACTGATCCTCAGCGCTGCTTCATTATGTCCCGTCGCTTCTCGACTGGTTGCAATTGAGCATCCTGCAGTTGGCCATTCAGTTGAATTCTCCTCACTCTTATTGTGTTGGTCTTCCTGGTGATTTTCTAACTATTAACTGGCTCCAATTTACAGTTGATGGTTGGTTATGAAGATGAATGCCTTTTACTGGATGGCCTCGATTCTGACAGTTGAAGGCCAAACCTTTAGCACACATATTGTAAAGGCTACATCCTCTTTTATGCTGCTGTTACTGTTACACAGAATTATACCAAATCTACAGCACAGAAACAGGCTTTACATTCCAACTGGTCTGCGCAATTATTTATGTTTCACATGAGCCTGCTCCAAGCCTACTGGATCTAATGCTGTCAACGTACACGTCCAATCCAATCTTCATCATGTGCCTATCTAGCTACCCTTAAATGCACCTATGCTATTCACTTTAACCTTGTGGTAGTGAGGTCCATATTCTCACAATTCTCTGGCTAAAGAAGTGTCCTTTTAATTCTCTGCTGGATTTATTGGTAGCCATCTTATCTATTTGTTTTCTTGCTTTGAACTCCAACACAAACAGAAACACGTTCTCTATGACTATCCTACCATACTATTTCATGGGGCTGGAATTTAGGTGGTACCACACTCCCCACCTACCCTCAGATTAAAAGTCAGTTGGGGGCTGGCCCACGGGATGGACGCTGCCCTGACATCATTTGGGCCTATTTTTAGCAGCCAAAATGCCATTGATAGCAGGAGATGGGACTTCTGCCCCACTGGGACAGGATGTCCTACCTGAGAGGCATGCGGCCAATCAGATAGTCAGCAGCTCTATAGTCCCAGCAGCACCTGATGGAGCTGTGACCACTGCTGGGGTTACAGGAGACCCCAGTGGAAACCACCACTGGAACTGGACAGCTAGGTAAGCTCGGGTTTTGCCGGGGATGGGCAGGAAGGTTCCAGCAAAAGGGGGAGAGGGGGGTGGTGGTGGTGTCAAGGGATTGAGGGGCCAGGATTGAGAAGCTGGGGTGGTGGGAGGGTAAAAGGGGAAGTGTGATAGGTGGTGCCTCTAACGGGAACAAGTGACCTGAAAAGGAAGTTCACCCCGCCTTGCCCAACACCAATTTGTGCAGCTAAAGCTGTGGGGCTATCCAGTTGACATGCCATAGATAAAATAGCAGCGGGAGTCAAAGATAAGGCCCTTACGTAGCCTTTAATTGGCCACTTAAAAGCCGCAACAGGCCCAAGGTAGGCAGACTGCCTGACACCTCCACCACCCCTTATACATTTCAAATACAGCCTGGCAACAGACAGACAGGCAGCTGGAAGGCCACGTGTTGGATTTTACAGCCCACCCACAACCCTGCTTTCAAACGCACTGGTAAAATACAGCCGATAATCTTGAAGACCTTTAACAGGCCTCCATTCAGTTTATATTTTTCTGGAGAAAAGAGGCACGCACCAGCTGTTGACTTTTCCTGATAAGTATATCCACTTCATCCTGGAATCATCTTTGTGATATTTTTACAGTTTCCCAGTTTCTGTCTACCTTTTTTATAAAATAGAAACCAGAACAGTAACACTGAGAACCCAAACTTACCTTCAGGTTATCCTCTCATTCAGCCCAACAGTTTCCAAGTCATCAGCTTATGGCTAAATAACCCCAAAGTGTGCATTAACCTTCTGCAAGCTGACAGAAAATGATATGTAGACTGACGATCAGACTCTAAAATCAGCAAATACACAAGATGAACTGAAAGCTGACTTTCTTATGACACCTTCAGAAGGTGCATATTAATCAGAATTGCTGCCCGTAGGAAATTATTGACCAATCCTTAAAAACAAAACTTTCAGTATAATGCTTTATGTCAAGTATTTTTTTCTTCCAAATTGGATGCCTGGGGACCAAGTGCTAACAGTTCAGCAGATGGAGGCCTTGTGGCAGCAGTCAATTTACTCATTTAATATTTTTCCATCTGGGGAAACGCTATAGATCCACCACTTCATGTTTGAACATCTACATTGACCTGTGGCTGTCATTAAAAACACATATACACACACATATTTACATGTATACATACAAACACATATATAGATACATACACACACACATATATATATACACACACACACATATATATATATATATACTCAAACACAAATATACACAAACACCTATATACACACACATTATATATATATATATATACTCAAACACATATACATATATATGCAGCTATGCACTTACATGTACACATATTTACACCCACAAACATATATTTACACTTATATATACACACACACATATATGAAATGAAAATGAAAATCGCTTATTGTCACGAGTAGGCTTCAATGAAGTTACTGTGAAAAGCCCCTCGTCGCCACATTCCGGCGCCTGTCCGGGGAGTATGGTACGGGAATCGAACCGTGCTGCTGGCCTGCTTTATAAGCCAGCGATTTAGCCTTGTGAGCTAAACCAGCCTACACACAGACACATATATGTACACAAACACATTTATGCACGCACACACTCATATATATATACATATACACACACATATATATATATATACACACAAACACATATATATACACACACAAATATATATATGGACACACATATATGTTCACACACATATATAGACACAAACACATATATATGTGCACACACACATACATGCACACACACATATACACATACATATATACACAAATAAATATATACACACAAACACATATATATATACATAGATATACAAACACACACATATATACACAAACCCACACATATATTCACACACAAACAAACACACACATATATATATACACACATATATATGCACAAACACCTATATGTTTATATACACACACACGCATGCACACACACACGCACACACAGCACACTGGGCTAAATTGCTGGCTTTTAAAGCAGATCAAGGCAGGCCAGCAGCACGGTTCAATTCCCGTACCAGCCTCCCCGAATAGGCGCCGGAATGTGGCGACTAGTGGCTTTTCACAGTAACTTCATTGAAGCCCACTTGTGACAATAAGCGATTTTCATTTAATCTCATTTCATTATTCTGTTTTTAAATAAAAAGGATTGGGGTACTCCCCAAGTTTCACGAAGTTGAGCAAAATTGAACCATGAGTAGAACTTTCCCTTAATGTGGGAATTTCGTTGCAATGGATATCCATTTCGGTTTCTCATATCTCTGAAATGATACCATGGCTCGAATTTCTTGGATTACAGAAATTACATGGAAATTCACATAAGAGCAAAAGAAATAGAATTTGGCCCCTTGAGCCGACTCTGCCATTCAATATAATCATGGGCTGATCTACTATCAGAATTTAAAAAACAGTAAAAACTGGGAAATTAGAGCCGGGATTCTCCCCTACCCGGCGGGGTGGGGGGGTCCCGGCGTGATGGAGTGGCGTGAACCACTCCGGCATTGGGCCGTCCCAAAGGTGCAGAAGTCTCTGCACCTTTAGGGGCCAAGCCCTAACATTGAGGGGCTAGGCCCATGCCGGAGTGGTTGGCACTCCACCGGCTGGCGGAAACGGCCTTTGGTGCCACGCCAGCAGGGGCCGGAGGGACTTCGCAGGCTGGTGGAAATCCGCGCATGCGCCGGAGTGTCAGCTGCTGCTGACGTCATTCCCGCGCATGCGCAGGGGAGGGGGTCATTAATGCCTTCGCCATCGTGAAGACCATGGCGAAGGCGGAAGGAAAAGAGTGCCCCCACGGCACAGGCCCGCCCGCCGATCGGTGGGCTCCAATCGCGGGACAGGCCACCGTGGGGCACCCCCCAGGGCCAGATCGCCCCGCGCCCCCCCCCCCCCCCCAGGACACCGACCGGTGTCGGAGACTTCGGGACATGGCGGGGGCGGGATTGACGCCGGCCCCCGGCGATTCTCTGACCCGATGGGGTGTCGGAGAATCCCGCCCAAGAACTCTGGTCTGAACGGGTCTTGTACACCTTCTTGTCCACCAGTAAAAACTGGGAAATATTGATATTTGTCCGAACTGTTTTTCCCTCAACTTCTTTTCCTCACTTTCCCATCCAATTGAGTCGGACTTAATTCCCTTAATGCCCAAAAATCTATTGATTTCAGCCTTGAATATACACAACGACTGAACAAGCTCCCTGGGGTTGAGAATTCCAAAGATTTATCACCTTCTGAACACAAAGTTTGTATTCATCTCAATCCTAAATCGACAACTCCTTATTCTGAGACTATGATCCACAGTTCCAGACCAGGGATTGGCACCTTAAAAGCAAGAAGGATTTTTAAAAATTAGCCAAGAACCTAACTTACTGCAATGCTGTTACTCAAATGCCAGTGATGGAAAACAAGCAGAGACATGCTTCAATAACATGTGCATAGGGTTTTTGATTTTAAAAAATGTGAATTGAATGAGATTTTCTGACCAGCACAATGTAGATTTTTTTTTAATTTGAAGTACCCAATTATTTTTTTTCCCAATGAAGGGGCAATTTAGCTGGCCAGTCCACCTACCCTACACATCTTTGGGTTGTGGGGGTAAGACCCACGCAGACAAGGGGAGAATTTGTAAACTCCACACGACAGTGACCCGGGGCCGTTATCGAACCCGGGTCCTCGGCACCGTGAGTACAATGCAGATATAAGTTTTTTTTAAAAGACCAAGCCATTTATCATCATCAAAATGGGTTCAACTGAGCAAGATCATGAGCTGCACGAGTCCTCAATGAGGTGCATGGGGCAGACCCCCTGTTCCAGTCTTTCCAGCTGGGGAATCTCTCAGCATTTACTCCATCAAGCGCTCTGAAAACTTTATACCATTCAATGATATCACCTCTCATTCTTCTGTGTGTATCAGCCTATTCTAATCAATTTCTCTTCATAGGCTAGCCTTCTGATCCCAGAATTAATCTGGTGAATTTTTGTTACACCTCTTCTAAGGCAAGTATATCCGTCTTTATTATGGACCCCAAAACTGCAGACAGGATGTCAGTTTCTGTGTTGATCTTGCTGAATAGAACTTGTACCAAAGTTTCCTTGTGGAGCTTTTGCACAAAGGAACATATAAACCAGCATAAAGAAAGCGGAAATTCAGTAGAACACCACCATCTGGAGGTTCCCCTCTCAGCCGCTCACCGTCCTGACATGGAAATATATCACCGTTCCCTCACTGTCACTGGGTAAAAATTCCTTCCCTAATATCACTGTGGGTGTACCTACACCATGTGGAATGTAGCGGTTCAAGAAAGCAGTTTCTCAAAGGCAATTAAAAATAGACGATAAATGCTGACCTAGCATCAACAACCACATCCCGTAAATGAATATTAAAAATCGAATTACCCGGTGTTCTGAATTCTCTAGGAGAAGCGGGGGAATGGTGGTGAGATGGAGGATCAGACATGGGGGGCAAGATTCTCCGTCGGCTGACGTCAGAATCGGGAAACGGTATCGGAAAGAGAATCGGTTTTGATGCCGAAATCGCGATGGGTGCTGGTTACACGCCAAATCGCAATTCTCCGGTGCCTCAACGGCAGCGTCAATGCATTCCACTCTGCACAGACAGTAAACGCAGTAGACATATCATTAGCAGGACTGACCCGGTATTCTCCGGGGCCTCTGCGATTCTCCACCTCCACCAGGACATATTCCTGACAGCGAGGTTCACTTGTGCATTTAAAAATCGTGAAACAGGCGCCGTGGCTGATGAAGGAGAGAGAGGAGGTAAGGACACGGAGAGGTGCGACCAGGGCTGCCGGTCCTGACACTGGCCAGGCTGGCTGGGGGTAGGGGTGCTGCCAGGGCTGGAGGGCGGGGAATGATGAGGGAAGGGCCGTGAGACCAGGGTGACCACAGGATTGGGGTGGTGCCCAGGCACAGACCGCCATTGCCGCAGCCTGCAAGGCAGACATCTTGCTGCGCACCCCACCTACTACCCAGCTTGGCCCCTGGTTCTGCAAAGTAACACCAGCCATATCGGTACCCCTACCCACCACCCCCGCATTCCCCCCTCCATTCCACCACATAGCGCCCCACCCTCTGCCATACCACCCCCCCCCCCCCCCCCCCCCCCCCCAAACACAACCGGCTGGCACCCACCGGCGGGTCATCACTCAGCCCACCCAAGGTCAATGTAGCCCCTACAGGGTGGATGTTGGACGGGTGCTGCGGAACATGCCACTGGCAAGGTCTCACTTCCTTGCCAGAGGCCGATCTCCACACTGGCAACTTCCCTTTCCTCGGGCCCATCGACCATGTCCAGTGCCCGGTGCTCTGTCGCGGTGAGGGGCCACAGGTCCGGCGATCCCCCTCCAGTCTTCACCCACACCTGGTGGTTATGAGCGACAGTCTCTTGAGTGGGGAGGAGGGGGGAGGCGGGTGCGGGTGGAAACAGAAAATGTGGTGTTAGACAGTCCAATGCATGTAGCTCAAGGGGTGGGTAGCTGGTGGCTTCAGTGGTCAGGGCACCCGGCCGTGGCAGTTAATGTGGGTGCCGTCATGTGGCGCAGAGTGGGGTTTCGGCCGCCCTCCTGGCGGGGGGAGGGTGGGGCGTGGGGGCTACTAGTGTGTGGTATGGGGGTTAGTGCCAGAGCACAGTGCTGCCTACACACCCTGGCCTCCCTGAGGAGGTGTTGCACATGGCGTGTATTGCCTCTGCCACCTCGGCCCAAGTACGGCGAGCAGCAGCAGCTGGCATCCTCCTTCCCGGGCAGGGGTATAGGGTCGCCCGCCTCTCCTCTATGGCGTCCAGAAGGGTCTCAAGCTCGGCGTCCATGAATCACAGGGCAATTCTACATGCTGCCATCTTGTTGGCTGGGATGGTGTATGTGGGGAGAGAAGTGTGTATATGCAGCTGCAGCTCCTCAGCCTCCTGAGTGCCAATCACGAATCCAGCACCGATTCTCATTAGAATCTATTGCATCCCACGTGGCCCCAGTGCCTGACCCTCAATGGTCGCTGAATCGATCCAGGTGCAGCGCCAGTTTTGTTGTTGTGGCTGCTCAGGCTTCAGCACTTTGGGCTGGATTCTCCCATTTTGAGGTTATGTCCGGAGGAAGTCTAGTTTTACAATGAAGAAGTCGGCGCCGCCCATGCCCGATGCTCCGACCGGTGGGGAGCAAACAGGACACCAGGTAAAACTTCCAGTGTTCCCGATATAAATGGCAAGAGAATTCCCGGGTCCGAGGCCGCGTGTGTGCACGGTGACGACCTACAGTGGTCGCGCCGTAGAGCATAGCGTCGGCAGCGCAAGACCCGGCCGGCCAAAAAGTGTCCCCCTGAAACCCCCCTTGCCACCCCTGGACCAACCCTCACTAGTCCCCCCAGCCCTCTCCAAAGGCCCTCTGCCAGCAGCATGGCTCCACCCGCCCCCCCCCCCACCCCCGACTGTGGCAGCGCTGGATACAGTCCGCAGCCGCCATGCCCCGATTCGGTCGCAAATGGGGATTCTCCGCTCGGTCGCCAGATATGTGGCGGAATTCTCCGTGAACTGGCGGGGCGTGCCACTCCAGTGCCGAGGAGTGGAGTGAACCACTCCGGCACGGGCCACCCCGAAGGTGCAGAATCCTCCGCACCTTCAGGGGCTAGGCCGGCGCCGGAGTGTTTGGCGCTGCATCAGCCGGCGCGGAAGGGCTTGGCGCCACACCAATCGCCGGCAAAGGGCCTCCGCCGGCCAGCGAGAGTTGACGCATGCGCGGGGGGTTCATCTCCGCGCCGGCCATCGCGGAGGTTCACAGCAGCGGGTGCGGAGGGAAAGAGTGCCCCCACTGCACAGGCCCGCCCGCGGATTGGTGGGCCCTGATCACGGGCCAGGTCACCATGGGGGCATGCCCCCGGGGCCAGATCCCCTGTTCCCCTCAAGGACTCTGCATGCCGCCCTTGGAGCCAGGTCCCGCCGGTAAGGGTCTGTTGTGATTTACGCTGGCGGGACCGGACGTAAACGTGCGGACACTCGGTCCATCATGTGCCGGAGAATCGCCGGCCCTCGACCGGCGTGGCGTGATTCCCACACCCGGCAAAACCCAGGCAAAAGACCTGGCGGGTGGTCGGAGAATCCCGCCCACGATTTCTGCACCGGGCAACAGAGAATCCCGCCCACGAGTCTCCGGAATGGAGAATTCCTCCGGTGGAGTTTGCACATTCTCTCCATGTCTGCATGGGTTTCCTCTGGGTGTTCTGGTTTCTTCCCACAGTCCAAACATGTGCAGGTTAGGTGGATTATCCATGTTAAAATTGACCCATAGGTTAGGTGGGATTACGGGGCTACTGTGCGAAGTAGGTTGAGTTTAGGGTGCTCTTTCAGAGGGCCAGTGTAGACTTGATGGGCCAAACGGTCTTCTTCTGCACTGTAGAGACTTTATGATTTTACATTGAATGGCGGAGCAGATTCGATGGGCCCAATAGCCCGCCCTTGCTTCTATTTTCTATATTTCTATATTTTAAATAGCTGAATAGAGGCTTACATTTCTCAAGTGAACATAAAAAATGCCAGGAAACACTCAGGTTAAAAATTAAAATATACAAATGAGAATTTCAGAAGCTGCAGTATTTACTTGTTGACTTTGCTTTATGTTTGTTTTAATTATATTCTAACAAATTTGATCAAATGTGGACACTTGTATGCCAATATTTTAACTTGATTACACAGTTCTTTCCACAATCCTACTCGCCAATAAATCAAACTTTTCTTTAATTAATCTGAGAACCTAACAATAAGTAGGAAGCTCAAATACAACAATGTGCTTTTGTGGTCACCTTTACAATTGCATTGCTGAGTTGACAAAGAATGAGAGGAGATCTAATTGAGGTATATAAGATGATAAACGAAATTGACAAATTAGACATAGAGCCGATGTTTCCTCTTGTGGGTAATCTATAGTGAGAGGTCATGGGCTGGATTCTCCATCAGCGGGATCCTTCGCTTTGCCGGCAGCCCACTCACGCCTGCAGATTTGCCGACGGTGTGGGGGTGCCCATACTGGGAAACCCCACTGGCCGGTTGCCGGGACGGAGGCTCCCGCTGCTGGCGGGGGCGTGGGGGCGGTGGGACAGAGAATCCTACAACACAGTTTTAGGATCAGGTGTAGCAGATATAAAACAGAGATGAGGGAAAATTACTTCTCTCAAAGGGTTGTGAATCTGTGGAATTCACTACCCCAGAGTGCAGTGGATGCCAGGGCTTTGACTAAATTTAAGGAGGGGATAGTCAGATTTTTAATTAGGAATGGGTTGAAGGGTTATGGAGACTGGGCAGACCGAGAGGAGATCAGCCATGATTGTACTGACTGGTAGAGCGTGCTCGAGGGGCTGAATTGCCTCCTCTTGCTTTTAGTTCACTTTGATAGATACTTTCAAAGCCTCTCCGACTCAATGCATCGATCGCTACTTCAATCACGTTGGAATGAACTGAGCACCCTAAGAATCCCGCAATTGGATTTTAGTTATTTACAAAATATCAGTGGTATAGAATGAAACGTCTTCATGCCAGCAACGACGCTTACATCTCTTGTCGGGATTCCTCTCGATCAGCAATCTGTGTATTTAGGCTAAATGTTCATTTAATTATGTTGATAGTGCACTGGAGTGGGACTTTAAAAAGTATTGGAATCTCTAGGGCAGACATTACATTTCTGGTTGACAGTTTAAATTATTTATGTTTTAAAAAATGGCATTTTAGAATAAGTGTCTGTAATTAGACATACGTTTTTTTTTTCTGCATTTTCTTTTCAAAAGGGAAATGCAGCTATTCCTCTAGTTACGCTGGAACCAGGGACTTTATATCCTGCTGCGCCGAAATGCTGCATTAATGCTGCATTTTCTCCTGTCATTGGTTGGCCAACATGTCCATTCTTGTGATTCACCATCTACTCCCACTGGTCAGAAAATGACTATTATCCGATTGGATGATTCTTAGCTATCAGACAAATAACATTATCTTTCCATCGCAGATTCTTCTCCCTGGTTTCTTGCTGCACTGTCCAGATTAATCTTTAATCTGAAAGAGTGCATTTGTGACAGATGTCAGGTGGATAATTCAGTTGAGAACTAGGCTGAGTATAGATGGTTCAGAGGTAGAATTTGAAAAACAAATAAGAGAAACAAAGAGAGGGTATGATCACAGACTGAGAGCGGGTCTAAAAGGAAATCCAAAGTCTTCGACAGGCATATAAATAGTAAAAGGGTGATAAAAGGAGGAGTGGAGCCATTAGAGACAATAAAAGGGATTTATGCCTGGAGGCCAGGGCATGTCTGAGGTATCAAATGAATACTTTGCATCGGTCTTTACCAAGGAAGAAGATGCTGCCTAGTTCATTTTGATTAAGGAAGCAGTTCAGACCTGAATAGTTCAAAATTATAAGCAGGAGGTATAAGATAGGCTGTCTGAACTTAAAGTTGAAAAGGCACTAGGACTGGATGAGATGCATCCAAGGATATTGACCGAAGTGAGAGTGGAAATTACGGAGGCACTGGTCATAATTTTCCAATCTTCCTTGGACTCTGAGGTGGTGCCAGAGGACTGGAGAATTCCAAATGCTGCATTCCTTGTTCGAAAGTGGGACAGCAGGATTATTCTTAGTGGAGTTTCTAGCCTGGCACTCAAATTCTCAACGAAGCTATTACTACCGGACTCCCTGAACATAGAACATAGAACAGTACAGCACAGAACAGGCCCTTCGGCTCTCAATGTTGTGCCGAGCCATGATCACCCTACTCAAACCCACGTATCCACCCTATACCCGTAACCCAACAACATCCCCCTTAACCTTACTTTTATTAGGACACTACGGGCAATTTAGCATGGCCAATCCACCTAACCCGCACATCTTTGGACTGTGGGAGGAAACCGGAGTACCCGGAGGAAACCCACGCACACAGGGGGAGGACGTGCAGACTCCACACAGACAGTGACCCAGCCGGGAATCGAACCTGGGACCCTGGAGCTGTGAAGCATTTATGCTAACCACCATGCTACCCTGCTGCCCAATGAGTTGGTAGTGAATGCATCTCCACCAATCACTTCAGGCCCACAGCCATTTAACACTCTGAGGAGCATTAACTGGCTGAAAATGGACAACTGTCACGCCTCAGGGAGCTGAGCAATCTGCTTGGACAGTGGCTTTGTATTCCCAGAAGCACGAAAGCCAGCAGTGACCAGGCCTGGGATTACAAACTGTCCCTAGATTCTAAATACCAGACTCCAGGACCAGGTAATTGCAGGCGAGGTCTCAAGACACGTGGAGAAATTGAGACTCAGGGGGGAGGAGGATGGGAGTTGTGATAGAGAGTTTGGCGAGGGGAGGGGGAGCACTCGCAAGGCAGCAGAACTTGGGAGGGTGCTGACAGCGCCTGATTTGGAAATGGGCTCTTGAAGGTAACCCATTGGGCTTCTGCCCTAACCCTGAAGCCTCAATCCATAGAATCCCGACAGTGCAGAATGTGGCCATTCAGCCCATTGAGTCTGCACTGACCTTCCAAAAGAGCACTCTACGTAGGCCCAGTCCCCTGCCCCATCCCCGTAACCCCGCCCACTGATCATGGCCAATCCACCTAACCCGCACATCTTTTGAAATTGGTAGGGTAGGAAGTGGCCCTCAAGAGACCAATTAATGACCACTTAAGAGCCTCTTTTAGGGTGAAAGTGTCCTGTATAAAATTGTGGACACATCAGGGTGAATAGGCGGGTTCTTGCCACACTCTCATTTTCTAAGAATTTTGTAGTGCAAGTAACCATAGCACAAACATGTTCATTCCTGGTACCCCAGAATTTATTTCAGTTTCGGCATGTGGCAGCCATCTGTAATTGTGTTGCACTTTGGGAAATGTACTGGCATGTGGTAGCTGTGTCATTGTACTCAGTTGGAAAGGAGATCACGATGCTAAGCATACAGAACAGCTCCCTGTTTGCTACAATTTTAATATGCAGAGCTAATTCCTGGCTTGTCAGCATTAGAAATGTGAGCACTGGTAAGCCCCCTCCCCCTGCCCTCCCCTCATCACTGGCAATATTGTTCCTATGATATGTTGGCTGTTGGTGTTCTTTCTACAATTGGCAAACCTCATCCCATTGTTCTGGAGCAATCAGAGTAACTTGACCAGCGTCAATGCCATTTAAAACTGCAGATATGGTCATAGACCGGCTAATGTCTCTGACATGTTTGGGCCACCTCAACTCCAATGGAGGCAGTGTGAAAAGGAATTTGCTTGAAGAAGTGGAGAAGGAAAATATTTTTTGAATGATAAATATAACAAACATTTTTCAGAAATGTGGAAAGCAACTTTTAGGTCCTGAAAATAAAGTGAACCTTGGAACAATAAATATCCTATGACATTTTGAGAGAAGCTTTGGGGTGTTCTTTGTTCCTGTTCCAAATGGCGACACCAAAAAAAGTGCTAAGAAAAAGCCCATCCATCCTTGCATGTGAATGCAACTATTTGAAGAAGGGCGGCGGGGTGGGGCGGCGGGGCGGCGGGGTGGGGGGAGGGGGGAGGGGGGAGGGGGCGGGGTGGGGGGAGGGGGGGTGGGGTGGGGGGAGGGGGGTCTGCCTAATTTTTATGCCAGCATAACTAAAATTGCTTATTTAACCATTTATCATTGCTGTTTGCAGGATTTTATTCTGAACCAATTGACTGCTGTGATTCCTACAGTGACCACACTTTTGAAGTACTTCATTGAATGCAAAGTGCATTGAGATGTCTGATGGTTGCAGAAAGTGTTGTATATACACCTAAGTCTTGCCTTTTTCTTTTCATCCTGCAGGACGCTGCTTAACCATGGAACAATAACCACTAAATCTACTCTATCAGTGGAAATATTTAGATACGTGCAGGTTCGAGGAATTTGCCAGAAAGGAGATACAGAGCTTCCCGGTAGAGCCGGCCTCCACATTGCTAGAGAGGGTGCTGACGACAGGGGGAATGGAGAAGGGGGTAGTGTCGACTCTCGACACTGTATCAGCCCCAACCTTGCACACGAGGTGGAGGTGTTCACCCTCCGGAGCACCTCACACCAGAATCCCTCCTCCATACCCTCTCTTCCTCCCACTTTGCCTTGATCCCTTCAAGGGGGTAGATCGTCGACACTACCCCCTTTCTGCAACCATCAGACATCTCAATGCACTTTGCATTCAATGAAGTACTTCAATGGAGTCCACTAAATCTACTCTCACATCTCTTAGAATCATTTTTTTAAAAAATATTTTTTATTCTCCTTTTTCACATTTTCTTCCAAATTTACATCCAAAAATAAACAATAACCAGTAACGAATGTAATGTCAATCCCCATATCAATAACAACGATCCGATCCTCCCACCAAACCTCAGACATTAGCCTGCATGTTAACATAAACAAATGACGAAAAGGAATCAGGAATCACCCATAGTCACCATTAACACATACAGTCCCTCTCCCCCCAACCCTCCCAACCCCCAACACCCCTAATGCTCAAAGTGATCCAGTTCTCAAAAGTGCAAATTTAACCTCATTGAGCGTCAAGAATTCCAGCAGATCCCCCCATCACGCCAGGGCACATTGTGGAGAGGTTGATCTCCATCCTAGCAGGATCCGCCTATGGGTGATCAACGAGGCGAAAGCTACAACATCTGCCTCCGCGCCTGTTTCTAACCCTAGCTGGTCCAACACCCTGAATATGGCCTCCCGAAGGCCCAGGTCCAGTTTCACATGCACCACTTTAAAGATTACCCTAAACACCTCCATCCAGTAATCCTTCAGTTTTGGACAGGACCAAAATTTATGAATGTGGTTTGCGGGGCCACGCCTCCGCAACATTCACACATATCTTCTATCCCTTCAAACAGCTGGCTCATCCTCGCCATTGTAAGGTGCGCTCTATACACCACCTTCAGCTGTATCAGCCCCAACCTTGCACACGAGGTGGAGGTGTTCACCCTCCGGAGCACCTCACACCAGAATCCCTCCTCCATACCCTCTCTTCCTCCCACTTTGCCTTGATCCCTTCTAGCGGCGCCTTCTCCACCTCCAAAATAGCTCTGTAAACCGTCGACACTACCCCCTTCTCCATTCCCCCTGTCGTCAGCACCCTCTCTAGCAATGTGGAGGCCGGCTCTACCGGGAAGCTCTGTATCTCCTTTCTGGCAAATTCCTCGAACCTGCACGTATCTAAATATTTCCCCCTGCTCCAGCCCATACTTCACTCCCAGCTCCTTCAATCCCGCAAAACGACACCAAAGAAACAAATCTTTTAGTGTCCTAATTCCTTTCTCCTCCCATCTCTGAAAATTTCCATCCCACTTCCCTGGCTCTAATCTATGTTCCACTGAATCGACATTTCCCTTGGCCCTGCCCCCAACTAGAAGTGCTGTCGAAAATGCCTCCAACTTCTCAACAAAGCTATTACCATTCAACTTCCTGAGTATCTCCCTGGGGCCGTCAGGAGCGGCACTGTCACTAGTGCCTTCAATCCTGACCCCCTACCCAAACTCTCCACCATTCTGACCCATTGGGAGTCAACCCCTCTGACCCAGCTCCTACCTTCTCCACATTCGCTGCCCAGTAACAATACCTCAGGTTCGGAAGACCCAAACCCCTGTGCCTTCCTCTCACTCGTAGCACCTTTTTAATTCTGGCCACCTTCCCTTCCCATATGAATGAGGTAATCATCCCTTCAATCTCTCTAAAAAATGCCTTTGGCAGGAAAATTGACAGGCATTGAAAAATAAACAGGAATCGTGGCAGCACAATCATTTTAAACGCCTGTACACGACCCGCCAGTGACAGAGGGAGACCATCCCACCTTGCCAGATCAGCTTTCACCCTTCCCACCAAACTAGAAACCTACAGAGACCCCCCCAATCTCGAGCAACCTGCGCCCCCAGGTATCTAAAGTGAGTCCCTGCCTTACGGAATGGCAGCCTCCCGACCCCATCCCCCACCACTGGCTGAGACACCACAAAATATTCACTCTTCTCGAGATTTAATTTGTACCCCGAGAAAGACCTAAACACCCAAAGCAGCTCCAGTATTCTGCTATTGACACACTGGTTCTTATAATAATTTCTAAGTGAGTGTCTAACTCCTCTTTAAACACGCGCATTGGGGACTTCCGGTGCCGCTCGTGAGCGGAAGGGCTGCGCTGAGAAGAGGATCCTGCCGGTCCGCAATTTTTCAGACTTTATCGGGGGTTTCCCTGTGGTTCTCTCTTCCCGGGTTTCTTCGGCCTTTGGGGCCTGAGGAACGGGCGTCAGGTCGGTCTGCTTTGGAGCCGGTGAGGAGCTCCGCGGGAGTGTCCGGCGGCCGGAGCGGGACGCATTGATCTAGAGGTCAGTGCGTGGGCGGAGCTTGACATGAGGCAAGGCAATCGAGGTGGGAGGCCCGAGTCCAGAACGCGATGTAGAGGGGGACTAGAGCACATTGGGTGGCCCGCCACTGAAAATGGATCTTTGAGGAGTTTGAAGTCCGGTCCCTGTGGGAAAAGATTTTTTTGATTTTGGAATTTTTGGAAATAAATTTGTGAAAATAATTATTTAGTCGGATTGAAGAAAGAAAGAAAAAACAATAAGTCGTTAGAGGATGCGAAAAGCAGCTAGGAAGAAGGAAGGAAACTCGGGTTCGCAGTTGAATGAAAAGGCCAGCAGAAGCGCTGACAAGATGGCGGATGCCAGACCGCATGGTGGGGCCGCACTACTTACGGTGGAAAAGATGACCAAAGTGATGGCGGTGGAGCTGGAAAAGCAGGTTGCGAGGCATATGGAGGCTTTGAGGAAGGAGACGGCAGTCGCATTGAAATAATTGGTGGAGAAGGCAATCGCCGCGCTGAGGGTAGCTGTGGCAAAGCCATCGGCCGAGGTGAGAGAACAGGGCGAGAAGATGAAGGAAGTGGAGGAAGCTGTGTCGCTGCACAGCGACCAGCTCACCTCGATGGGGGATGAGCTGCGGAGGGTGGTGGAGGTCGACAGAGGACTCCGAGCAAAGCTCGAGGACTTGGAGAACCGCTCGAGGCGGCACAATCTGAGAATTATGGGCTTGTCCGAAGGGACAGAGGGCCCAAGGCCAACAGAGTACTTTGCGAAGAAGTTGGCGGAGCTGATGGGGGAGGGTGAGAATACCTCCCGGTACGAGCTGGACCGAGCTCATCGGTCATTAAGGCCGACGCCAAGGTGACTGAGCCGCCAAGAGCAGTAATTATCTGCTTCCATAAGTACTGCATGAAGGAGAAGGTGTTTAGCTGGGCGAAGCAGAAGCGCGAGGTGCAGTGGGATGGTGCTGGAGTTTGGATCTATCAGGACTGGACGGTTGAGTTGGCAAAAAGATGAGCGACGTTCGGTTGAGTGAAGGCGGCACTGTACAAAATGGGAGTGCGATTTGGTATGGTATTACCGGCGAAGCTGAGGGTGACGTATGATGCCAAAGACTTTTATTTTCAGACAGTGGAGGCAGCTGAGGCGTTCGTGAGGACGGAAGGCTTGGGTCACACGTGAGGAGTGGAGCTGGAAGAGAGACTGTGGACTGTGATTGGGGAGCTGGAAGATGTATAAATGTCATAACTTTCTTTTTACTGACGTGTATTGTGATTTACTTTTCTTCACATTGTTACAGAGTTCAAGTTATTGGTTGGATTGATTGGCACTCTGTGTTGCGACGGTTATATCTTATTTTAGTTAATTGTCTGGGCTTGATTGGTGTTTTGTTTTTTCTTTCTCTGGGACTGGGTGGGAGGGCACGGTATATCTTGGCGGGGTGGGAGGGAGACACCCGCGCTAGCTAACTAAAGTCGGCTCGTGAACAGAAGTGAGGTGAGAGGAGGACTGCAGACATTGGAGCCTGGTTAGCAGGTTTCGATGGGCCTACGAGGCGAGCGGGGAGGTGGGGGGGAGGGATTAATGCTGGGAGATGTTTCTTCGAGAGGAAATGTGGGGGGGGGGGGGAGGGGGGGGGGGGGGGGTTTGGGAGGGGGGGAAGAGGTTCGATGTTAAGAATAGATAGGGGTGGGTCAGGCTCATGGGGCAGGGCCCGGTGGTATAATGGTGGATAAGAAGGGGGGGGGGGTGTTGAGAGACCCACAGTTAGGATAGTCATGTGGAACGTGAGGGGGTTAAGAGGTCCGGTCAAGAGGTCAAGGGTGCTTGCGCATCTTAAAAGTTTGAAAGCTAACGTAGCAATGCTGCAGGAGACTCACTAGAGGGTGAAGGAGCAGGTGAGACTTAAAAAGGACTGGGTTAGTCAGGTGTTTCACTCTGGACTTGACGGAAGGGCTCGCAGGGTAGCAGTAATGGTCAGCAAAAGAGTATGCTTCCAGGTGAAGAAGGTGCTGGCAGATAAGGGGGGTAGATATGTGATTGTGACAGGGGTACTGGGAGGAGGTTAGTGGCGCTGTTAAGTGTATACGGTCCCGATTGGGACAATGTGGGATTCGCAAAGAAGGTGTTTTGGGCCATCCCCGACTTCGACAAACACGAACTGATAGTGGCGGGGCTACTGGAACTTGGTGCAGGAGCCAATGTTGGATAGGTCACGGCCTCGCTCGCTGGTCCCATCGGTGGGGGGCGAAGGTGCTGGCTGGGCTCATGGTGGAAATGGAAGGGGTGGACACTTGGAGGTTTCTGCACCCGAGCAGGCGGGAGTACTCGTTTTTCTCAGCAGTCCACAAGGTATATTCGCGGATCAACTTTTTCGTGATGGAGAAGGCTTTGTTGGCTGGGGTTAAGGGGTCGGAATACTCGGCAATTGGGTAGATATGGTGCTGGAGAAGGGGGTAGTGCAGAGGCCGGGGTGGAAATTAGATGTGGGACTTTTGGGGGACCAAGTGTTCTGTGACAAAATTAAAAAGGTAATTAAGGAATATGTAGGTTTCAACTGTACGGGTGAGGTGTTGAGGGCGGTCATCTGGGAGGCTCTAAAGGCGGTGGTGAGGGGGTAGGTGATTTTGTTTAAGGCCAGGGTGGACAAAGAGGAGAGGTTGGAGCGGCAGAGGGTAATAGATGAGATGTTGGAGGTAGATAGGAGTTATGCGAAGGATGGGGACCCAGCAAAGCTGGAAAATAGGAAGGAACTACAGGCGATCTTTGACCGACTATCTACCAGGAAGGCGGTGCGCTGACTGAGACGAGCAAGGGTGCAGTTTACGAACATGGAGATAAGGCATATGTTAGCAGGTCAGCTCCGGAGGGAAGCAGCGGCAATGGAATTTGTGCAGGTGAGGAATAGGGCAGGGAATTTGGTGGTGGCTCTGGATCTGATTAAGAAGGTTTTTGAGGAATTTTATGAGGGGTTGTACAGGTCAGAGCCACCTGGGGGAGACCGTGAGATGCAGGAATTTCTAGATCGGTTGGAGTACCCGAGGTTAGGGGAGGGGGAACAGGGCTACATTAGAAGGAGCGATAGTGCAGCAGGAGATGTAGGACACAATTCGGAGGATGCAGTCGGCGAAGGTGGCAGGGCTGGATGGGTTTCTGATGGAATATTATAAAAAATTCAAGGATAAGCTGGCACCCAGCGGGGCTGGGGGTCCCGGCGGGACAGAGTGGCGTGAACCACTCCGGCGTCGGCCCGCTGTGAGCAGCAGCCGACTGGCGCGGCGCGATTCCCGCCCCCGCCGAATCTCCGGTGCCGGAGAATTCGGTGGATGGTGGGGGCGGGATTCACACCCCCCAACGATTCTCTGACCCAGCGCGGGTGTCGGAGAATCCCACCCCTTGTTCCTTTGTTTGTCCCACTGTGGGAGAGTTGTTTTATTTGATGCTTATATTGTCAGGTGGGTCATTGTTTGGGGTGGTGGGAGGATGGGATCATTGTTGTTGATAAGGGAATTGACTTTGTATTTGTTACAGTTTACTGCTTGTTGGTGAGGTGTAAATTTTGAAGAAAATGTGAAAATGGAGAATTAAAATATTTTACAAAAATAAAAATCTCGTTGGAACATTTGTCAAAATTAACAAGGTTTTTGATTGGGTGAGTAGAAAAAGACTATTTTCCTGATTGGGAAGTTAATGATGAAATGTCAAAGATCTCAAATTGGCAGTGAGGAGAGAGGCTAGGAAAGATTTCTAAATACAGAGAATTGTTGGCTCAAGGACTCCTTCGCCACAGGGAGTAGTTAAAGCAGAGACCAGTGCATCTTTTGAGAGAAAATTTGGTCAGTATTTGAGGAAAAGCAAAACACAGGGCTGTAAGGAGACAACAGGAAAGTCATTCTGAATCACTATCAGAAAAGGTGAAGTCGCCATACTCCCAGATGACCATAGGCTGCTTTCCCCATTGAGGTGGAGATTTAACTTGAGGATCACTCAGGCGAGGGACAAAGTTGAGAAGGCGGAGCCTTCATGAATAACTGCAGCCAGTACAGGAATTGAACCTATGCTGCTGGCTTCGCTCTGCATCACCAACCAACCATCTCACCAGCTGAGCTAAACCGGCCCCCATATTGACTAACATACAAAGGCCTCTTTCTGTGCTGTCATCAGGAAGTACAATCCATATCTCCCCCTCCTAGGTATCATCTTATGGTTGGATTTCCCAGACAATCAGTTCATTTCCAATTCAATTGCCTTATTTCCAATGTACAGGGTGGAAAGCCTCTGAACGTGGATACTGGCCTGGATACAAACTAGTATTTAATCCATTACTTTCTCTGTGTTGAAATTAAACTGTAAATTTCTTCTCTTGATTTATCTCAATATTCTTTTGAAATTTGTTTCTGCTCTGTCAACAGAAAATAAATATTAATTTAGCATTTCTTCCTTGTCCTTCTCATTTTTCTTCTAATGGACAGCAATGTCTTCGCTCTCACATTTGATATCATGAACAAGCTTTTTCTCAGACCATCTTTGTCCTCTTATTATCGTCCACATTTATTTCTATGACTCTTATCCTTGCCACTGTTCCATATGCTTACATACGTTCCTCCTTCTGTATTACAGTTACCTTATTAATTTTTATAGATCTTCTCTCCTTTGCTGCAGAAGTATTAATTTGTGTTTCAGGGGTATTATTCTTGTTTTGAAGTCTCCTTCAATAGATCCCTCTGTTGGTCTGTCCTAAGAATAAATCCCAACCAATCCCAATCAATATTTTGCTCATCCTTCGAAGTTATATACTCTGGTTACATTGGTGATATTGCCAATGATACAAGAACAGTTGTGGGACAAAAATGACCAATTAGTGTGAAACCATACTGCCAGCCTCATACTGATTCACTGTGGCTTTGCAACACAGGAGTAGAATAGGTCATTTGCCCCCTCAAGCCTGTTCCACCATTCAATTAGATCATGGGTGGTCATTACCCAGCCTGTCTACATTGGCTCTGCACTAATGTAACAGTCAGCGGTATAACTCAGGTTCAATGCCACTTTTAGATTGTGCTAATGCCGATTCATATAGCTAACAGCAATGAATGATTGTGCATATTGGCTACTGACAAGACATGTTTTTTAATGTGTATTTTCAGCAGTTCGTAAACCTTCCAAGGTTGTTTTTGGTAATGGCATTGGCTTTGCGAGGTCAATGATGTTGGAAGCTGGCACAAAATAAAACTTATATGAGTGCACTGAAGCTATGAGAGTGCCTTACACCATTTTGATGTGAATCAACTGCAGTAGACCTCCATCTCAACGTGAAGCTTCATTTCAAAAATATTACCTCCAGACTTGGCTATTCCATTGCTCTCTCGACATTCTTTAAAAAAAAAAAATTTTGGAGTACCCAATTCATTTTTCCAATTAAGGGGCAATTTACTGTGGCCAATCCACCTCACCTGCATATCTTTGGGTTGTGGGGGCGAAACCCATGCAAACACGGGAAGAACGTGCAAACACCACATGGACAGTGACCCAGAGCCGGGATCGAACCTGGGAACTCGGCGCCATGAGGCAGCAGGGCTAAGCCACTGCGCCACCGTACTGCCCCCTCTCTCCATCTTCCACCGTCTGTAAATGTGAGCTTATCCAAAACTCTGTTGCCTGTTTCTCACACCAAGTCATGTTCACCCATCATCCCTGAACTTGCTGATTCCTGGTTTGGTCATGGCTCAATTTAAAAATTCTCATCTCAGTTTTTAAATGTTTCAATCTCTTTGCCCTCCCAATTTCTGTAATCTCCTCCAGCCCCACAACCCTCCAGACCTTTGTGCGCTTCCAAATCTGACACTTTACATGCTCCCAAGCTCTGGAATTCCCTTTCTGAAATGCTCTGCCTTGCCTCCTTTAAGATGACACCTATTTAATTTGGTCACCTGTCCTAGTTTTGCATTATACGGCATGGCACCAAATTTAGTTTTGCTGTTAAACAAATATAAAGGAGTGGATCTCTCTGGCTGCATCAATGTCCTCTTGCTACGGAGTCTACATGCCTAATAGATCTAACAGGTGACTCAAGCCAATGCACAATAATGACAAGGTTCGGCTGATTATTTCATGTCTGGCAGTTACCAATCTCAGATTAATAGCTGCCAGATTGCTGTAAACTGAGGAAGGCGATATCTGGCCTGTGGTCCCTTGACTCTGGCCTCAAACTCAGGCAACTTAATCCAATCACACTCCCATTTTGGATTTGCTGCTGTTCGAACCTGTGGGCCCAGACTTTTAGAAAGGCCTGTTTTTGGCACTCGGGCCTGATTGGAGGATAAACCATTACTCAGAACACCAAGGTCTATTTATGTCAGGAACTTGCGATAAAGATTCACGGTAAAGTGAGCTTAAATGTAACATAACTTGGGACTCTGTGGCCACTTCCCAAAAAGACGAAAACCCTGTCAAATCTGGTCTAAGATAAACAGTGGCTGAATTGGTAACACTACCACCTAGCATGTAAATTCTGTGAGTTCAAGTTCCAATCCAAAGACTTGAGAACAAAAGTCTAAATGGCGCTCTGATATGAGGGGCGGAGTTCTCCGTTCCTGAGGCTAAGTGCCAGCACCAACAGAGAATTTGTGGGTGATTCACGATAGGAAAATTGGCACGAATCCCTCACCGATTTCGATACTGGTGGGGTCGAGCACTGGCACAGTTTGGTAGATCCACGGATCGCGCGGAAAATTGCCAGAGAATCCCCGGGCCACGTACGCGCAGGGCTGACGAGCAGCACTGGTCACGCCGGAAAACATGGCACCATCCGTGCTGGAACCCTACCTGCCCACCCCGCCCCCACCACTCCCCCCAGCCCTAGCAGCAGCCCCCCCCCCCCCCCCCCCCCCCCCGGCTAGTGGCACGGATCCGGGACAAGTGTGGCGGAGCTGGACACTGTCTGCAGCCGGCACGCCAGGTTCCTCGCTGGGACCACACATGGCCCGCGCTATCGGGAACTTGGGGCAGAGCATCACTGGTGGGCTTGTTGATGATGTAGCAAACGCCTTGCGGCTGCGGACGGCACACATCCCGATGACTCTGATTTGGAGGGGCTGGAGCATCGCGACACGGCCTCAAACTGGTGCCTGCCCCGAATCTGGCGTCGGAAGGCATTCTCCGCCTGATCGCGGATCCTGATTTCGGCGTCGGGCCACGGAGAATCCCCCCCCCCGAGAGGTTTTCCAAGATCCTGTCTGTCTTCTCAGATGGAAATAAAAAGATCCCGCAGTGTTAATTCTGAAAGAGGGCAAGGTGGTTCTCCCTGATGTACTGGCCAATATTTGCCCAACAACCCACAACAAAGACAGATGATCTGCTCGTTTAACTCTTCGCTGTTTGTGGGATTGTGTTGTGCAGAATCTGGCTGCTGTGCCTTCGACATCACAACAGTGATTTGGTGCTGTATGAGTGCAGGCTCTTGCCCCAAAGCCCTGCACAGCCAGAAGGAATCACTGAAATACTGTATTTCATCACATTGTGGAATGTTATTTCCCAGAGCAGTTAACAATCTTGAAACCCCACCTAATCAGAATGTAAATGCTTCCCTGATTGTGAAACAATAGCCCTGGTCCCATCAGGCAAAATTTGCATTGCTCTGTTTAGTGGAGATATGCAAGGGTAGGGGGAGGGGGTAGTTAAGTATTGTGTAGCATCCAAACTCAAAACTCTGGTCCCCATTCCAGTGGATCCAGTTTTTCTTGGGTGTACCCAGCTGGGATTAGGGAGATGTGATACAACAGTGCAAGCCTGCAGCACTGCTAGCCCTAATGTTCCTCTCTCCACAGTCACTGCTTGACCTACTGAGTGTTCGCAAACAATTCTGCTGTTATTAATGGCTGGAGTGCTGGGAGTCAGTGACCTCCTCGCACTCTGAACTAAGCAGGTGGCAGTGTGAAGGCAGCTTTAGTGTTGATGGAAGATCCACAATAGCGTGGTCATTTGAGAACAAATATCAATGGGTTCAACTCCAGCACTGTATGGGCACATCGATACTCCCTCCGTGGGCTCCAAAACTTTATTTTACAGCAAGCTGCAAAGATAGTGAATTTGTCCTGTGTGCAGACAGTATTTTCTTTTTGTTAGTTTGTTAATCACTCATCTCTCCCGTAGTGTATTTTTCACATAAAATTATTGACCATTTGGTTTGGGATACGTGATGCAGATCAATTAATGCACCAGTGAGCTCCCGCCTCCAACCCACCCCCTGTCCTCTATCCTACCCCCCACCCCCCCCCCCCCCCCCCCCCTTCTCCATCCCCTATAACTCTCTCTCCCTCCATGTTCCCTCTCTCCTCACCTTTCTCCCTCATCATTTCACTGCCACTCACCGCCTCCATTCCCTCTTCTCGAGTCCCCACCATTCCCTCGCCCTTCAATTCCCCTTTTCCCTCCAAGCCCATCTATCTCCATGATTTAAGTTTTGGCTCAGTTTCCAATACACCGGCATCTTAAGGGTTAACAGCTGCCAGCTCCGGGCACACACACACAGGCACAGACCATGAGCAACACGAAATGAAAATCCATTTATCAGAGTTGAGTTACCGAGTCACAAATTAATTGTGATGGAGTTTGTTTCACTCTCTTTTCCCGCCACTCTCAAGTATTCTGTCTGTCTTTTGGCTGATGCTCAACCGCTCTAAATCCCTGTTTATTTGATCTATAGGAAAAAAGGGGGAAGCCGTCCAAAGGAGTAAATTTAAACCGATAGACCCCCCCACACACACACACAAAGAAGTCGGTTTTAAGCAAGAATACAGATTAAACACGTGAAAAGTTTTTTAAAAAATTACTTTTAAAGTTGTTTTCCAGAGAAGTTATTGCATTTGATGTGATATTTATATAAATATCAAATATATAAGGCAGAAATCTGCACTGTGGATATTGTGTGCCAGTGTTTTTTCCTGGTGCTTTCGCTCTCTGCCTCAATGACCTAACCCTTTCCCCACCTCCCCTTTGGCTCTTCCTCTGCCACCCCTCTTTTTTTGGTTGCACCGCTCCCTCTCTCTCCCTCCTATTGCTCCTCCTGCGGGAGCACTGACCCGAGCGAAGGTCGAAAGCGAGGCTTCGCTGCCATCAGCTCCCGGGTGCCGGTGGGTCGGAGGTTCGAGCCCCGGGGAGGGAAGAGTGGAAAACACAGAGTACTCACCTTTAAACCCAGTGCTCTTCCTTCCTCCCTGCCCTCCCCTTCTTCCCTGTCCCACCTTTTGCTCTCCAGGCAGATATTCCGGGCAATCTCTCTCTCTCCCCCCCCCCCCCGCTCTTACCCTTCCTCCTCCTCCTATCCCATCTCCCTCCCCCCCCCCTCTCAAACCCATCTTCCCCATTATTTTTCCCTCTTCCCCCCTCCCAAAATGATGGATCGAATCCTGTGAAGAGCCGAAAAGGACAATCCTGGATTCCTGAGTCAACCACAACACACAAACACACTAAAAAAAACAAACCGAGGTAATCTTTATATATGTGTGTGTATGTGTGTGTGTAAAAGCAGAAACTGAAACCTTATGCCTGAGAAAAAGAGAGGAGAAGGTTGGAGGAAGGGAGAGGAAAAGGAAAGAAAAGGAAGGAGAGAGAGAGAGAAAGGGAAGAGAGGGGAATAGAAGCAGCCACAAAAGCCCGGGTCGGCGCTGCTGGGTTAGAGGTGCCTTGTCATCACAGCGCGGGAGAGAAACAGAATGGCTTGAACTGAACCTTCTATTTTCGAACGTTGTGTTGCCAAAATGTATCGGATTTAATAGTTCTGAGAAATTGCAATGTTCTAGAGGTCTTGTTAGTGTCAGATAGCAACTCTCCCTGTTTAACCGGTGTTTTGGGGGAGGGGTTTGGTGGGGGGAATGGAATCATTTGCCTGGTTAATTTTTTTAAACACAAAAACACAAGTCTTTTCATGGTTGCGATCTTTTAAAGCAACTGCGACGAAGGCCGGGCTCTTGTGCCCCCCCCCCCCCCCGTAACCCACTGCACAAAAGGCAAGATCAGGATCTCCTGCAAAGTGCAAGCGACTGACCTCGGTCTCTTGCACCTCCCTCCGCCGTCTGATTTCCTATTCACCCCCTCCCTCCCTCCCCACTCCCGTTTCCATTTAATTTCAGCAAAATTACAACCGAGTTCGCTGCTGATGCAGACAAACCGGGCGCAAATGAGGGTCGTTTTGAACTATTGATCTTTATGGGAATTTAGATTTTAAAAAATCGATCTTGCAACAATTTTCCAATATTTGTAAACACCCCAGAGGCCTAGATTGTCAATTATAAAGGGAAAGCAAGGGATTTGTTTTGTTTTATAAAATTGACCAAAGATCGAGAGTGATAGATCACAGCGACCCTGGATGTCATTTATTTTGCATTTTGCAATTATCAGTGAAGAAATACTCAGAGGGAAGGCAAAAACAGTACAGCCTTTAAAAAAAAAGACAGTTAAGTAATGGCCTTAGAGGGACGTTGGATGGTTAATTGTTCTTGTGCCTTGTGTTGAATTAGATATTTCAAATATTAAAAAAAAGATTCAGGGGAAAAAATCTGAATGACTGACGGCGGTGGGATTAGTTAAAGGAATGAATGACGTTTGGAAGAGGGGAAGGTGTTGGAGTTGTGGAAAGTGAGCTATCTCCCATGCCCATTGCTACCGAGTGGATGTCAAGGCAGGAGACCAGAGGCCAGGCAAAGGAAGCAGGGGTTTTCTCGGCATCTCCTCGCCTCTTGGCGTTTAGATCCTGTAAGCGAGGTCTATCACACAAGCCCTGTTGTGATGGTCGTGTTTTAATATAATATTTGCATTGAGAGATGTATTTGAATAAGCTCGGCTTTTTGAAAAAAAATAGCATATTTATAGGTGAGGGAAGGGGGCGGGGGGTTAATAGGTTTTCCCGTATGGAGTGATCCCTCTAGTCCCAAGTTCATGAACTTGAGTCTGTTTTCGGATACCAGTGGTGTAGATTTTGATACAAGCAACAAGGAAAGGGTCGTGGTGCTGTCAATTGCTGTCTATCGGCGTTAGAATCAGTGGTAGAATTTGGAATTTTTACATTTAGAAAAAAATGTGTATGATTTGCAGTGAACAATTTTATTTCACTACATTTTTGTAATAAATACACAATTTTGGGGGGGGGGGGAATCATTCCATGTAATTTTGTATTATTAGAACGTATAAATCAGTCCTGCCAATCGCAGGAGACGGACGATTTAAATTTACAATTGAGTTTGATTTGAACTCCCTGTAATTCGCCCAATTTCACAAATCGTGCATTCTATTTTTGCTCTCCTCTAGGTTTACGCTCTTTATTTTGTTGCTCTCTGATGATTTAATTTGGCGGCTCCTTTACCGGTTGGAAGGCTGGAAGCTCACACGAACAACCGTCCCACAATGTGCTGCCCGGCATCCACCGAAGGAAAGTTGTAAATGGATTTTGTCGAGCAGGGTATTATGGCTCATGGAATTCCTTCGCAGGGGAAAATTACCATCACGGTGGATGAGTACAGCTCCAACCCGACTCAAGCCTTCACTCATTACAACATTAACCAGAGTCGCTTCCAGCCACCCCACGTGCACATGTGAGTACATTTCACTTCATCTGGCCGTAGCAATCGCCTATTAAATTCCCTTTTTGGTGTCGCTTTTAGCCTGCGTCGGAATTAAAAGCACTCCTACTTGGGGGAAATTCATTTATTTTCGTTTGCTTCAACGAAAAAAAAGACTGTCAAATCCCCCAGACCAAGAGCTGATAAAAGTTTGCATTCCTGCAATTTCTTCCACTCTTTGAAGTGATGTGACAGGAATAATGTGCAGGGGGCTGAGCATCCAAACGCTTATTGTGATTCATAGCAATCTATAAATTTGACTTGGAATCGACAAGTAAATTGTTACAGCAGGTTAGTAACCTATTTGTCAATTGTCTGTCAAAAAAGCTGAGGGAATAGGGGAGTACCTAGCCCTGAAGAGGCTTAAGTATATCTTAACCCAGGTCTTAATTTTAGCTGACTGGAATAGAACCAAAGGTGGTTTCCATTACTGCATTATCTAGACACTTTATTATGTTTAATGAGGTGGTGTCCCTTTTTTCTTCGCTGGCCCAGGGTATGTAAGTGATAGTTTTAAACTGTCAGAGAATTTCAGGCAGCACATACTCTATTCCGAGAGGGTTCCTGGCTTTCTGTGCAGCATCCATTAAACTTTGATCAGAAAGTTTTCATGGTGGAACCATCAAAGACCGTGTCTGATTTCTTCATATTTATTTGACTGCTGCTATTAAGAACGGCCTCCTGATCTCAGACAGTGTCGCTTGCTTGGGGAAAGGGGAGGTTAGTGAACTGTATAATGTGCAAACTCATACCTGCCAACAGCAGGAGACCCGGACTTTTTATATACTTTGCTGTTAGGAATCTCTCATTTTCATTTTCTCCTTGCTCTGATGAGAATTCATCAAAATAATTTCAAATTCACTGCATCTGCATGTGATCAAGTTGAAATCAAAAATGTTGCCACAGATCAAGTTGAAATCAAAAATGAATGCACTTATTTCACAGCAATCATTTATCAATAGCCAGCTTTACCTGATTGACAAACAGTCACCGTTTAGAACAGTGCATTCCTAAGATGGATGCATTGAGCTACATGTTTGAGTTGAAAGTAACATGTTTTTAAAAAATCAGAAATTAAAAGGAAAAGTGCATTTTACAAGTAATTTTGATATTGATATTTTTAAGTCGAGATTGTATGTTGGGATCAAGCTATAATATATAACACAATGGACAGCAAATCTCAAACACAGGATCCATAATAGGAACAATGAGCAAACACAGGTTGCACAGTAGGTATAATATTTAAGTGCAGGATACCCAACAGGGACACTTTTTAAAAATACAGGATACACAATGGGAGCTTTTTTTTTACAGCAGTGCGGCCCGATGGGGAGCAGATTTTTAAATGCACGATGCACAATGCAGGCAGTGTTCAAATGTAAGATTCGCAGGGGACCTAGTTTTTAAACGCTGGGTGCACAGTGGTGGAACTGTGACTTGATGTGTTGTCCTAGACATAACAAATCTGTGCTGGCTTGAATTCTTTTCACCCAAAAGAAAAGAAAAGGGTGCTTTCCTGCAATCATTGATCTCATAGGAATGCGACTCTTTTGAGATGCACAATTTCTGGTAAAGTGATTTTGTTAACAGTAGTGGGATGAGGGGTGAGATGAAACAAATCTTTTTCTTCATTGAGCAATCTCATCTGTATTGCTGAGTAGGCAGTGGAGGCTTTTATTCCCAAATGGAGTAAACTTGACAATTGGAAATGGGCAGCTCCAGAATGCCACTGTATAAGGTAGATTGTGTACAAATAAATGTAGGTGGAGGAAAATCCACAAAGGTCTCTCTACGATGCCATGCGGTTGTGATACACTATTCTGAGTGGGCACCTTGAATCAATTATGTGATTAAAACACGAGCTACTGATGACATGTCACAAGAGACGGCATGGACTGCACAACAGACCCTCACTGCATGTTTTTAAAAACACACTGAACTTCACACTATATGTTCCACCAAATAATATATCTTTTTTGAGTGATTTCAAGGCTATAGTGCAATCCTTAAGAGTTCAGACAATGGTTATGAGCAGCTTGAACTTTGCTCCCACAGTTTATGCAGTAATTTTAACCTCAGTTAAATGTCAACCTGGTAACTCAATCCAAGCAAATTGTTATCCATTGTAATGAGTGACATTACTGTTGTACTTCATACATTAGGCAGTGCCACTTTTCATTACCTACTGAAGTACAGTTTTAAAATGTATTTGATTTAAAAATAGTTTTTCATTTGAATATTGGAAACTGTCAGGAGCATGGAGAGTACCTTAACAGTCCATATAGGCTGACCATTTGCTTGCAACACTTATCGGGGATCCCTTTGAGCAGCCAGTGAATATCTGCGTATGCCAGTCAAGGATAGGCTCAGACATGATGCGTCCCATAGTTGAATAGCTGTCAGCGCTCATTCATCTAACCCATCAATTAGGAAATTCTGTAAAGGCAATCAGGGCGATGGGTGGTAACTGTAGCCCCTTGAGAAATGAATGTTTTGACCAGAGAGGAAAGTAATGGTAAAGGAAAAATAAGGGTCATAAAACTGGTCTGGCAAATGGAAACTATCAAGGTTGCTTTTTTGGGGGGATATAACTGGGAGGAGCAATTGAGCCAGCTGATTCCCAAAATAAACGTTTAGCCCCCTGATTTAATAGTAATATTTGGAAGAAAACCCTTTCGGAAAGATGTCCTTTGACTGGTGTGAAACAAGCACAGGTTAAAAGAAGGGATTGATTCAAGAACTTGCAACTGTAGTGAAAGGGTACTCCCGGTTTTTAAAATGACACTTTGGAAGCAAAAATACAATTCTTTCTGATTTAGATGGTGGCAAACTTGAACTATCTATCCAGGCTATTAGAAAATGTACATGTCCATTTTGAGATTTCATTTCCGCTTGTGCACTGATCGGTGCATCTGCATCAAATTCTTTTGTGTTCTGTTTAAAATGTTCTAACAATGCTATCAAAATCACTTGCAGCGGAATGTTAACCAGTTTGTGTTAACCAGTACATTTCCAAAGAAATGATATTCAAAGCAGATTTGAGTTTGGTTTCCTTTAATTTGCCACTACCTGCTCGTAAAAACCTAAAACACTCACTTAAAATGCTGTTGAGACTGGGGATCAATTGAGAAATTTCAAAGCTGGAAATTACAGATTTTTGTTAGGGGTATTAAGGGTTACAGAGCTGCGTGGGTGGATGAAGTTAAGACACAGATAAACCATGATCCAATTAAATGGTGGAACTGCCTGAATGGCCTAATCCTGCCCTAGGACTGTTGAGTCCCGGGACCACCAGGCCGAGCAATCTGCCCGAATGTATTCTGGCTCTTGTTTATGTCTGTGAAGCATGTATTATTGGAAAAGTCATTATTTCTGATTGAACTATCAATGATATTTGCATTATTGGGAGAGGAGCGAAGAGAAGATTGTTGAGTTGCAGCATCGTATTAGTGATTTGGAAGAATGAACTGAGGGCACTGTTGCTAAGGTTGCAGATGATACAAAGATATGCAGAGGGACAGGTAGTATTGAGGGAGCAGTGGGGCTGCAGAGGGACTTGGGCAGGCTGGAAGAGTGGGAAAAGAAGTGGTAGATGGAATACAATGTGGAAAAGTGTGAGGTGATGCACTTTGGTAGGAAGAATGAAGGCACAGACTATTTGCTAAATGGGAAAAGGCTTAGGAAATCAAAAGCACAAAGGGGCCTAGGAGTCCCCTAGGAGTTCAAGATTCTCTTAAGGTTCACGTGCAAGTTCAGTCGGCAGTTAGGAAGACAAATGCAATGTTAGCATTCATGTCGCTAGAGTACAAGAGCAGAGATGTACTTCTGAGGTTGTATAAAGTCTAGTCAGAACCCATATGGAGTATTATGAGCAGTTTTGGGCCCCAAATTTAAGGAAGGATATGCTGGCCTTGGAAAGGGTCGAGAGGACGTTCACAAGAATGATCCCTGGAATGAAAAGCTTGTCATATGAGCAGCGGTTGAGGACTCTGTGTCTGAACACGTTGGAGTATGGAAGGATGAGTGGAGGTCTTACAGAAACTTGCAGGATACTGATAGGCCTAAATAGAGTGGAAGTGGAGAGGATGTTTCCAGTAGTAGGAAAGACTAGAACCCGAGTGCACAGCCTCAGACTGAAGGGATGATCCTTCAAAACTGAGATGAGGAGGAAGTTCTTCAGCCAGAGGGTGGTGAATCTGTGGAACTCTTTGCCTCAGAGGCTGTGGAGGCCAAATCACTGAGTATCGTTAAGACAGAGATAGATAGTTTCTTGATTAATAAGGGGATCAGCGGTTATGGGGCAAAGGCAGGAGAATAAAAATAATAATTACTTATTGCCACAAGTAGGCTTCAATGAAGTTACTGTGAAAAGCCCCGAGTCACAACATTCCGGCGCCTGTCCGGGGAGGCCGGTATGGGAATTGAACCCACACTGCTGGCATTGTTCTGCATTACAAGCCAGCTGTTTAGCTAAACCAGCCCCTGAATGGGGATGAGAAACATATCAGCCATGATTGAATGGCGGAGCAGATTAATTGGCCTAAATGGCCTAATTCTGCTCCTATGTCTTATGCTCTTATGATCTTAACACAACGCTCACTATTAAAAGTGAAAGGTTAATCCAAATCATAAAGTGAAAAAGGTAGTCATTCTGATTGATTTTGTTGATTGGACATGACCGACTCTGATCTACTTGATTCTATTTCAGGGCTGGATTTGCACGACACATGCATATTTGTATACTCCACGGTTATGTCCTTCATATCTGTATGGGACCACTTGGGGTTGAATCATAAAATGAACATAGCATGGAGGAGACCAACCTGCCTGCTGTGTCTCTGCTGACTCTCTGTAAAAGCTACTCAGCTAGTCCCACTCCGCTGCCTTTTCCCCTTAGCCCTGTAGATTGTTTCCATTAGATAATTGTCCAATTTCCTTTTGAAAGCCACAATTGAATCTGTCTCCACCACATGCGAACAGTGCATTCCTAACCACTCACTGTGTGAAAAATAATTTTTCCTCATGTTGCCTCTGGTTCTATTGCCAGTCACCTTAAATCAGTGTCCTCAGACTCTCAACACTTTCGCCAACAGGAACAGTTTCTCCGATCTACTCTGTCCAGACCGCTCATTATTTTGAGCACCTCTATCAAATCTCCTCTCAATCTTCTTTGAAGAGAGATATCCCAGTTTCACCAGTCTGTCTCTGGAACTGATGTCCTCACATCCTTTCTCTTGTACGGTGTCCAAAGCTGGACACAATACTCCAGCTGAGTCTGAAGTAGTATCTTATAAAGGCTCATCATAACTTCCTTGCTTTTGTAATCTATGCTCCTCTTTATAAATGCACTGAGTTAAACTAGTGTGCATATAATAAGGTAGTGATTGGGCAAGACTTTATGGGTGGCACGGTGGCACAGTGGGTGGCACGGTGCCACAGTGGTTAGCACTGCTGGTTAGCGCCAGGGACGCAGGTTCAGTTCCGGCTTTGGGGTCTGTCTGTGCAAAGTTTGCACATTTTCCCTGTGTCTGTGTGGATTTCCTCCGAGTGCTCCAGTTTCCTCCCACAGTCCAAACATGTGCAGGTTAGCTGGATTGGCCATACTAAAATTGCCCCTTAGTATGCAGGTTAGACTGGGTATGGGGATAGTGCAGGAGAGTGGGTGCGGGGGAACTAGCCCTAAAAACATGGTTGAAGAATTTTTTTTAAGTTACTCTGAGATTTGAAGCACTACAGGGGGAAAGGAAGTGGGAGTGGAGCTCTATCAGAGATCTGACACATATGCAATGGGCCAAGTGGCCTCCTTCCTTACGCTTCTATGAATACTTTTCTTCCTTATATCTTTATATGGCTTGATCAGAAAGTGTTAATTTATACCATTTAGCTTTTGTAATGCTCACATTTTTAGAATATAGTATTTATGAGGTTTCCTTTAACGCTTCAGGATATGCTGAAGTGTTTGAAAATCTCAAAGTCATTGTGATACATTTGAATTGAAGTCTCTGTTGTAATGTAGAAAATGTAATGTAATAGGTATTTGGATATTCAGCTAAGGAAGCTGCTTAAATACAATGTGGGTTTCCAAGTATTCTGTTTGTTCCTATTCATTGGTTCAGCACTGAAGAACGAGTCCCATTTCATGTTTGTTGCCTTTTTGTCTTTCACAGAGGGTGCAACACTTCACTCTTTGTAATGTGTTCGTATGAAATAAAATAGAGATCAGGCAATAATTCGGGACCAAATGAATTGGCATTTGGAAAATCAATGGATGTCAGCATTGATCTATTAAAGATAAGTTGGGCTGGATTCTCCATCGGCGGGCTCCTCCATTCCACCGGCATGCACTCATACCCGCGGATTTCTCGACGGCGTAAGGGTGCCCACAATGGGAAAGCCCATTGACCGGCTGCTGGAACAGAGAATCCCACTGCTGGCAGGGGTGCACCGCACCAGAAAAGGGGTGTGGCAGGACGGAGAATCCTGCCATTGTGTTTGACTTACTTGTTTGAGTTCTTTGATGAAGTAATGGAGAGGGTTCATGAAGGTAGTACGGTTGATGTTGTGCTTATGAATTTTCAAAACAAGTTTGACAGATTACTACATAATAGTCTTGTAAACAACGTTAAATGCAACTGAAGGGTCAGTGGTAGAATAGATACAGAATTAGCTAGGGGACAGAAAATAGAGGGTAATGGTGAATAGTCTTTCAGACTGGATGGGGCTGTACAGTGCCATTTCCCCAGGTGTTGCTCTTAGCACTACTGTTCTTTTTGATATTCATTAATGATCTGCAAGTTTGCAGATGATATAAAACTCAGAAATGCAGCAGTGAGGAGGGTAATAACAGACAACAGGAGGATGTAGACTGTTAAAATGGCAGATGCATTTTAATGCAGGCAAGTGTGAAGTGATATATGTCGGGAGGAAAAATAAGGAGAAGTAATGTGAATGCAATGGTATAATTTTAAAGGGGGTGCAGGAACAGGGCGATCTGGTGGTGCAAGTGTACAAACCCTTGACAGTGGCCGGTCAAGTTCAGAAGGCTGTTTTTTTGAAACATAAAATCCTTGGCGTTACCTGCGAGGAATAGAATACAAAAGCAAGGGAGCTATGCTAAATATTTAGCAAACACAGGTTAGGTCTCCACTGGAGATTGTGGCCAATTTTGACCGTGGTATTTTAGGAAGAAAGTGAGGGCTTTAAAGAGAGCGCGGAAGAAATTTTATCAGAATGGTACGTGGGATGAGGAACTTCAGCTATATGGAGAAACTGCATGGAAGCTGGGATTTCTTTTCCTTAGGCAACAGAAAATTAAGAGAGATTTGCCAGAAATGCTCCAAATCATGAATGTTTGTACTGAGTAAATAAGGAGGAAATATTTCCAACGGTAGAAAGGTCCATCACCACAGGACACAGATTTAAGTTTTTTAAGAAATTCCTTTATGGGATGTAGGTGTCACTGACTAGACCAGCATTTATTGCCTATCCCTAGTTGCCCTTCAGAAGGTGTGTTGCCTTCTTGAACCGCTGCAGTCCCTGAGGTGTACGTACACCCACAGTGCTATTGTGGAGGTTATTCCAGGATTTTGACATAGTGTCAGTGAATGAACAGTGATATATTTCCAAGTCAGGATGGTGAGTGACTTGGAGGGGAACTTCCAGGTGGTGGTGTTCCCAGGCATCAGCTGCTGTTGTCCTTCTAAAAGGTAGTGTCGTGGGTTTGGAAGGCTTTAGAAACCTTGGTGACTTCCTGCAGCACATCTTGGAGATGTTACACACTGCTGTTACTGTTCGTCGGTAATGGAGGGATTGGATGTTTGTGGAAGGGTTTGCAATCAAGTCCAGGATGGTGTTGAGCTTTGTGAGTGTTGTTGGAGCTGCACCGCTCAGGGAAGTGGAGAGTATTTCACCACACTCCTGACTTGTGCCTTGTGGATAGTGGACAGGTTTGGGGAGTCAGGAAGTGACATATTTGCCACATGATTCCTAGCCTTTGACCTGCTCTAGTAGTCACAGTATTTATATGGCTGGCCCAGTGCAGTTTCTGGTCAATGGTGACCCCCAGGATATTGATAGTGGGGATTCAGCGATGGTAATGCCATTGAATGTCAAGGGCTAGATCCTCTCTTGTTGGAGATGGTTATTGCCTGGCATTTGAGTGGCACAAATGTTACTTGCTGCCTGTCAGCCCAAGCCTGGATATTGTCTATTATTTGTCCAGGTCTTGCTGCATTTTGACATAGGCTGCTTCAGTATCTAAGTAATCGTGGATGATACTGAATATTGTACAGTTAGCTGCGAATATCCCCACTTCTGACCTTACGATGGAAGGAAGGTCATTGATGAAGCAGCTGAAGATTGTTGGGCCTAGGACACGACCCTGAGCAACTCCTACACTGATGTCCTGGAGCTGAGATGATTGACCTCCAACCACCACAGCTAGCTTCTTTTGTGCCAGGTATAACTCCAATCAGTAGAGAGTTTTCCCCCTGATTCTTATTGACTCCAGTTTGCTGGGGCTCCTTGATGCCATATTCAGTCAAATGCTGCCTTGATATCAAGGGCAGTCACTCTCACCTCAGCTCTTTTGTCCATGTTTGAAGCAAGGCTTTAATGAGGTCAGAAGCTGAAAGACACTGGCAGAACCCAAACTGTATGCCCCAGAACAGGTTATTGCTGACTCCCCTTCTCAACCTTGCCCCTCACCAGCATTTTCTCTTTTGGGATATTTGTGGAGTCTCCTCCTCCTGTGGGCTGTTTAATTTTTTTAAATAAATTTAGAGTACCCAATTATTTTTTCAAATTAAGGGGCAATTTACTGCAGTCAATCCACCTAAACTGCACATCTTTTGGGGTGTGGGGGTGAAAACCATGCAGACACAGGGAGAACGTGCAAACTCCACATGGACAGTGACCCAGGGCCGGGATTCGAACCCAGGTCCTCAGCGCCGTAGGCAGCAATGCTAACCACTGTGCTACTGTGCTGCCCTTGTGAGCTGTTTAATTGTCCACCAGCATTCACAACTGAATTGGCAGGACTGCAGAGCTTCCGTTGGGTTTGGGATCACTTAACTCTTTGCTGCTTTTGCTTTTTGGCACACACGTTGTAGCTTCATAAGGTTGACACCTCATTTTTAGGTATGCCTGGTTTTGCTCCTGGCAGGCCCCCCTTCGCTCTTCATTAAACCAGGGTTGCTCTCCTGGTTTGGTAGCCATGGTGGAGTGGGGGATATGCCAGCCCATGAGTTTACAGATTGTGGTTGAGAACAATTCTGCTGCTGCTGATGGCCCACAGCGCCTCATGATTGCACAGTTTTGAGCTGCTAGATCGATTCGAAGTCAATCCCATTTAGCACAGTGGTAGTGCCACACAACATGATGGAGGATATCCTCAATGTGAAGACAGGACTTCGTCGCTGTGGTGATATGCATCACTGTAAATATACAAGGGGTTAATGTAGATACACTAGGACACTGTAAATACACAAGGGGTTAATGTAAATACACTTAGACTAGATAAACACTAGAGGGAGCACCAGAGACATCCTGACACACAGAGATTCAACCAATAGGCCAGTAAGATAGGACATGACCAATGGGCAGTCACGACACACACAGAGGTGTCACTGACGCAAGGGGGCTACCCATATAAAAGGACAGGGCACACATGCTCTTTCTCTTTCCATAGGCGACTCTCAGAGACAGGCGCAAATCAGGAAAGCATCACACCCACTGCATGGATTAGAGCAGACTGGTTAGTTAGATATAGGGCTGTATTCTCCCCTACCCGGCGTGGCCCACCTTTGAGGGCCAGCCCCACGCCGGAGCGGTTTGCACCAGAAGACTGGCGCAAAATACCGGCGCCCCCGGCAGCGGGGCTGGCCGAAAGGCTTTCGCCGGTCGGCGCATGCGCCGGCAGGGACGTCAGCGGCAGCTGGCCGCTGACGTCACTGCCGGCGCATGCGCGATGTGGGGTTCTCTTCCGCTTCCGCCATGGCGGCCGCGGAAGAAAATAGTGCACCCAGGGCACTGGCCCGGAGTCTGAGCGGGAGGCCCCGATCGCGGGCCAGGCCACCGTGGGGGCACCCCCCGGAGTTCGATCGCCCCCCACCCCCCCCAGGACCCCGGGGCCCGCTCACGCCGCTGATCCCGCCGTTCCAGAGGTGGTTCAAACCTCGGCAGCGGGAGAGGCCTCCCAGCGGCGGGACTTCGGCCCATCCGGGCCGGAGAATCACCGCAGGGGCCTCTCCGATCGGAGTGGCGAGATGCCGCCGCCGCCACTTCCCGGGTGGCGGAGAATCTCTGCCACGGCAGGGGCGGGATTTTAGGCGGCCCCAGGCGATTCTCCGACCCTGCTGGGGGTCGGAGAATTTCGCCCCATAGTTACTAGAGTTAGATTAGCAAGAGAGTTGAACTCAAGTAGGAGAATTGTTAATGGTTCAATAAATGTGTTAAACCCATCTCCAAGTCTGAACCTTCCTTTGTCAGAGTATACATCAAGGAAGCAGCTTATGCTACGTCAAGAAGCATAACACGACAGTCTCCACAAGGACTGTGCAGTGGTCAGATTTAAGGTGATTGGCAAAAGAACTACAATTGACATGAGGAACTAATTTTTACTTAGCAAGTTATAGCACTCTCTGAAAAGCCCTTGGAAGCAGAGTCAATAACAACTGTCAAAATAGAGTTGCATAAACATTTGCAGGGTAAAGAAAAACTCAGGGATATTGAGCATGGGAGGGAAATTGGGAATAATTGGATAACACTACAAAATAATCATCCCAAGGAGAATGGCCTCCTTCCATGAAACCTCATTACAATGCACCAGAAGTGGGGAAGTGGCCATGCTCGGGATCGATTGATTATTGCATCCAGTGGATGGAAATGGAAATCCCGTGTCAGTGCTATGCACGAGTTCGCCATCACGTTGGTGCTGGGGTAATACCGGCAATTCTGTGCATACAGTAACTTAAAAATGCCCTCTGCAAAGGCTAGTGTGAGATGTGAAACCTTCAAATTCCTCACTGCAACCATCTATTTTGTCTTCCAATTATTGTGCACGGCCTTTAATGCACCGCGAGTGTAGCCCAGGCTAAACTGTCATTGATTAGTGGGAATTGTGGACGGTATGACTAAATTCAACAAAACTCCAAACCAATTGCGCCACATGGCCCTTTTAAAAGCTGAGCAATAGGATGCCTCTTCTCCATTACCGTCGTCTCTTTCATCCGTGCGATTAGTTAGCATTCATTTGTCATTGCCACAAAAAACAGGTGTCCCTTGTCTTTAAGGGATATGGGATTTGCATTTATATAGTGCCTTTCTTTACCCCAGGAGGTCTAAAAGCATCTTGTGTCCAAAGTATAACTCTTTGAAATGTTGTCACTATTGTAAGGCAGGGAAATGTGGCAGCCAGTTTGTGAATGCTGAACTCTGACAAGCAGTAGTGTGATAATGAACAAATCAGCTTTTTTTTGGTCATGTTAGTTGAGTGATAAATAATAGCCAGGACACCAGACAGAATTCCCTTGCTCTTCCTTCAAATGCTTCAAATTATTGACTTAAAATATTCCATCCTGCAGTTATGAATCAGTTCTTTTGTTTTCTGTGGGCAGGAGAGTGAGAGCGGAGATAAGAGTATTAAATTACACTTCCAGTACAATGTTTGTATTTTGGAAAAGTTGAGGTGAGTGCCATGGGAGATCTAACTTTCTTGGGTCAGTGCTCTTCCTGTAGTTACATGAATAGGAACAGTCGGCAGAAGGGGGAACTATTGTCAAAGATACAAAGAGACATGATGTTGGCATGAGCTTGTGTGATCTGTGGTGAACCTCAGTGCTTTTTAGCACTTGTTCTCCGGACTAATATGAAAAGCTCAGTGTCCCAGTCTCGCACCACATCAAGTGTGGCAATGTAACTTGCTGCTTCATAAAGCCAACAGTGTGGCAATTTTGTTTAGATTGAGAAGCTAGTTGGGAGGGAATCATTCCCAGGCAGATTGCGTTCCCCAGTTCAGTACAGTAGAGGTTTCCAAATTTTTCCGTGTCATGCAATCCCATACAAATGTTGTCACTAACTTCGCCGGCCCCCAAATACTGACAAATCATCAGGGAGTCCCAATGCAAACTATTGAAAGGCATTGCCATTAACCCAAAATAAAACAGTCCTTTCATTGCAAGACAGCAAGGTTTTAAAATTTTTTATCAGTTTGCACCAGCAATAACAAGATTGTAAGCAGAGTTACAGGATTGACGAAAGACAGACAAAAAGACATCAGGACCCCATTGGATCACAACATGGTAACAGAAGAGGAAGGCCATTGTAGCCGAGCCATTCAGAAATCCCCATCTCTGTCCTGTTACTTTGACTGGTTGTTCCTTCCATTATTCCAGGATTTTCACCTCCAGTATTCCATCTGGGAGTTTGTTCCAGTTCCAGTTAATCACTCTCTGTCTAAGGGAAAAAACTGACTCCTTCCTGCCTTCCACCGGCATGGCCTCTAACTCTGCTTTTGCTTTGTTTGATAATATCAATCCTAACTACTTATTGCCAGTTTAGACCTGCCATTTCCCCCACCCTTGTCATACTCTCACAATAGAATTCAAAGTAATTTTCTGGATTTTTCTTTTCCATACCGTCCTGTGTAGCCGCTTAACTTCATGGCTGAAGAGTTCTTTAATTTTAATTCATGCATGAGCCTCTTCAGCCTGTGGACCTTGGTGTGAAAACCTGTGCGATGATGGATTAGAAATGCAATGTGAGCACACAATCAAATCAGGAATAGAGTGTGACTCATGAGCACGCTGAACAAGGAATCTTAAATAAGCACCATTGATGAATTCAAACTTTGAATTCATATTTTATTTATTATTGGGACAGATTTGGTGCAAAGGATTATCTGGGCACAGTGCAGAGAGGAACATTGGATAGGCTCGACCCCGGACCCCTTTCCCACTTTTCCTCTTGTTTGTGGCGCCCAAGTGCAAACCAGTTATGCATGATTAAAAATCTGAGCCGTTTGAAGACTAATGTATTGATTCAATCTAGCAGACTTTTATCTTTGGTGGTTTTACATATTCAAAAGTGTGGATGCTTGGTATAAAAATCACCATTAAATAATCAAATATCACAGGACAGAAGGAGGCTATTCAGCCTATTCAGTGTGTGTTAGCTTGTTCCAAGAACAATCCAATTAGTCCTACTCCTTCGTTCTTTCCCCATATTCCTGCAATTTGCTTCTCCGTCAAATATTTATCCAGCTCTCAGTTGAAGATTACTGTATCCACCATGCCATCCAGACAGTGCATTCCAAATCCTAACTATCTTCCCAATGATAAATTACCAAGTGCAGAAGGCCGTAATATTTCATAGGCAGGCTGAGAACTAACTGCTGCCCTTATTAGTGAATGGTTTAATGAGGTTTTCCTCTCTCTGTTATGTAACTGAGGTGCTTTTAACACTTTTGAAGTAATTATTTGTTAGTTTAAAGTGCAGGATCGGGGTCGCTGGCAGCACAGTTTGTTAGACACCTCTCAACTTTCACCTCTGGAATTCTGCGTTAACAATCGCACTAGGATCAGGAGTAGGCCATTCAGCCCCTCAAGCTTCTCCACCATTCAGTAAGATCATGGCTGATCTGATTGTGGCCTCAACTCCACATTTTACCTAAAACCGAACTCCACCCAAGAGGAGGCGAATCACCACTATTTATTGAGCACGGTAGTGTGCTAGTTATGCAGCAGGACTAGTAATCCAAAAGTCTGGACAATCGTTGAAGTCTGAGAATTTGAATTTGATTTTAGAAATTTTGGTGATAACATTATCAGTGAATGTGACTGGATTTTGTCTTTTAAGAAAGGAAACTGGCTGTCCTTACTTAATCTGGCACATGTGTTATTCCAGCCCCACCATCTATGTGGTTGAATATTAACTGCCACTCAACCAGACAACTGGTGGTGGGCAATAAATTTCAACCTTGTCAGTGGTGCCGACATCTTGGGCGTGATTAAGATTAGCTAGGTTATTTATCTTAGATGCCCTGCTATAATCATCTATGCCTTTGTAACTTCTAGACTTGGCTATTCTAAGAACCTAAGGACTTGGTGCAAGAATAGGTAATTCAGCCCCTCGAGCCTGCTCCGCCATTCAATACGATCGTCGCTGATCTCATCTTGGCTTCAACTCCACTTTCCTGCCCATTCTCCATAACTCTTCAACCCATTACTAATTAAAAGTCTGCCTATTTCCTCCTTAAACTTACTCTGGGGTGGTGAATTCCACAGATTCATGACCCTTTGAGAGAAGTAATTTCTCATCTCTGTTTTAAATCTGTTACACCTTACCCTAAAACTATGACCTCTCATTCTACATTGCGCCACAAGAGGAAACATCTGCTCTACCGACATCTACTTTGTCAATACTTTTTATCATCCAATATATCGCAATTAGGTCTCCTCTCATTCATCCAAACTCTAGAGATTATATTGGATTGTATTTGGGTTTATTGTCACGTGTACCCAGGTACAGTGAAAAGTATTGTTCTGCGTACAGTCCTGACATTGTCCATACATGAAATACATAGGATATACGATAAATACACAATATAAATACATCAACATAGTTATTGGGTGAAGCATACTGAGTGTAGTATACTCAGTAGAGTAGATGTGTGGAGAGATCAGTTCAGCCCATAAGAAGGTCATTCAGGAGTCTGGTACCTGTGGAGAAGCTTTTTTGAATCTGTTTGTGTATGTTCTCAGACTTACGTATCTCCTGCCTGATGGAAGAGGTTGGAATAGAGAATAACCCATGTGGGAGGGGTCTTTGATTATGCTGCCTAGACAGAGGGATGGGAAATGGATGGGAAACAGCTTCGCGCGATGAACTGGGCTGTGTTCACGACTCTCTGAAGTTTCTTGCGGTCCTGGGTCGAGCAGTTGCCATACCAGGCTGTTATGCAGCCTGATAGGATGCTTTCTATGATACGTCTGTCAAAATTGGTGAGAATCAATGTGGACATGCCAAATTTCCTTAGTTTCCTGAGGAAGTATAGGCATTGTTGTGCTTTCTTGGTCGTAGCATCGACGTGGGTGGACCAGGACAGGACAGATTAATGTGCACACCTAGGAATTTGAAGCTGTCAACCATCTCCACCTCAGCACAATTGATGCAGACAGGGGTGTGTGCAATATTTTGCTTCCTGAAGTCAATGACCAACTTCTTAGATTTGATGACGTTGAGGAAGAGATTGTTGTTGTTACACCACACTATCTTCCTCCTGTACTCTGACTCATCGTTGTTCCAGATCCGACCCACTATGGTCGTGTCATCAGCAAATTTAGATGGAGTTGGAGCCAAATTTTGCCACACAGTCATGTATGTATAGGGGGTATAGTAGGGGGCCTTGCGCAACCTTGCGGGGCCCCTATATTGAGGACTATTTTGGAGGACGTGTTGTTGTTTATCCTTACTGAGTGTGGTCTACGGGTTAGGAAGTTGAATATCCAGTTGCAGAGTGAGGAGCCAAGCCCTAGGTTATGGAGTTTTGATATGAGCTTGGCTGAGATTATGGTGTTGAAGGTGGAGCTGTAGTCTGATGCAAGAGTCCTTGTTATTGAGATGCTCCAGGGATGAGTGTAGGGCCAGGGAGATAGCATCTGGTGTGGACTGGTTGTTATAGTATGCAATTTGCAGTGGATCAAGACATTCTGGGAGTATGGAGTTGATGTGTCTCATAACCAACTTCTCAAAGCACTTTATAATGATAGATGTCAAGGCCACCGGATGGTAGCCATTGAGGCATGTCGCCTGGTTCTCCTTTGGCACCTTGAAGAAGGTGGGAACCTTGGAAGGGAGTAGGGAGAGGTTGAACATGTCCGCGAACACACCCGCCAGTTGGTCCATGCAGGATCTGAGTGCACGACCAGGGACTTGGTCAGGGCCCGTTGCTTTCCGGGGGTTCACTTTAAAGAAGGCCGATCTGTCTTCTGAGGCTGTGACGGTGGGTATGGGTGTGTCTGAGGCTGCTGGGGCAGTTGACAATTATTTGTTGGTTCCTGCTCAAAATGAGCATAGAATTCATTGAGTTCTTTGGGGAGGGTTGCGCTGTTGCCGGAGATTCTACTTGGCTGCCTAAACTGCTCAATCTCTCTTCATTAAGGGGCTGGTTAAGCACAATGGGCTAAACAGCTGGCTTGTAATGCAGAACAATCCAATGACCCTCCTCTGAACTGCCTCCAATGCAACTACGTATCTCCTCAATAAGGGGACCAAAACTGTGGTCTCACCAATGCCTTGTACAGTTGCAGCAACATTTCTCTATTTTTATTCTCTATTCCTTTGGTTATAAATGCCACAATTCCATTTGCCTTCCTTATTACTTGCTGTACCTGCATACTGGTTTCCTGTGATTCATGAGTGAGGGCACTCAGGTCCCACCGCACCGAAGCACTCTGAGGTTTCTCTCCATTTAGATAATAAGTTGCCTTTCTATTTTTCTGACCAAAATGGATAATTTCACACTTATCCACGTTAAACTCCATCAAACAAATTTTGACCCACTACCTAACCTAGCTACATCCATTGGTAAATTTCTTATTTCCTCATTGCAATTTACTATTCCACTACTATTTTAGTGTCATCTGCAAATATAGCTATAGTACCTTCTATCCCTGCACCCAAGTCATTAATATTGATCGTAAATAGTTGGGGTCCGAGGCCCGAACCCTGTGGCACCCCAGTCGTTACATCATGCCAACCAGAAAAATACCCATTTGACCCGACCCTATGACTTTTGTCGGTTGGCCAGTCCTCAGTCCAAGATAATAAATTACCCCTAATCCCATGTGATTTCGAACCATTTTCAAAACTGTATTTTATTCCAAATATATTCAAAAATACAAGAACGCAAACCAATAACATTCTCAACATCCCCACAATTCACAGTTTGCACAGTTTTTTCCCTTTTCACTCCCTTCTCCCCACCCCCAGACAACAAATTCCTCAAACCTTGTCATGAACAGTCCCCACCGTGTCTCAAAGCCCTTTGCTAATCCTCTCAACTCAAACTTAATCTTTTCCAGCCAAAGGAAGTCGTAAAGGCCCCCCAGCCAGGCAGCCACCCCCAGCGGTGCTGCCGACTGCCAATCCAGCAATATATTTCACCAGGCAATTAGAGAGAAGAAGGCTATGACATCAGCCCCCCTTCCCCTCCAGCAGCTCCAGCATTTCCAGTACCCCACAGATCACCACCATTGAGTCCGGCCTGACCTCTACCCTCACAATCTTCGATAGCATCCCAAGTACTGCTTCCCAGTATCTCTCCAACCTCTCACAGTCCCAATACATGTGCACATGGTTCACTGGCTCTCACCCGCACTTCTCACACTCGTCTGCCACCCCCTGGAAGAACCCACTCATCCTCGCCTGGGTCATATGCATCCTGTCCACTTGAAATGAATCAAGCTCATCCTCGCGCATAAGGAGGTTGAATTTACCCTTCGCATTGCCTCACTCCACACCCCCATCCTATATTCTATCTATCTCCCTCCCCCAACTCCTGCTCCTATTTATTCTTGATCCTCACCACCTGAGCTCCCCCTTGTGTATGAACATTTTGTGTAGCATCTTATCAAATGCCTTTTGGAAGTCCAGACTACATCTACAAGATCCCCATTATCCACTGGGCTTGGTACATCTTCGGAGAACTCTAGAAAATCTGCCTCTCTCTCTTTTTGAATAAGGGCATTACACTCACATTTTTAAAATCCACTGGAACCTTTCCTGCCTCCAGAAATTTTTGGATTATTATAACCAATTGATCCACTATCTCTGCCGCCACCTCCTTTAAGACACTAGAATGTAGGCCATCAGGCCCTGGGGATGTGTCTGGCTTCAATCCCAATAGTTTGTGCAGTACTTTTTCATTATTGATAATGGTTATTCTAAGTTTATCCCTTATATTACCTCTGCATCACTTGTTCCTATTGGGATGGTACCAGTGAAAACTAAGGCAAAATATCGATTTAGCGTCTCCGCCATTTCTGTGTTCCCCACTATTAATTGCCCGGTCTCATCCTGCAAGGGATATCATCATTCATTTCAGCTACTCTCTTCCCTTTTATATACTTATAGATGCATTTGCTATTCTTTTTTATATTTTGGGCTAGTTTTCTTTCATAATTTTCCTTTGCTCTTTTTATTACTTTTTTGGTGACCTATTGTTGATCTTTTAAGGTTTCCCAATTTTCCATCCTGTCACTGGCCTTTGCAATATGGTATGCCTTAGTTTTTGTCTTTATGTCATCTTTAACTTCCTTGCTTAGCCACTCACTCCTGGTTGCCGCCCACATTCTAGCCTCTGTAAACTTCAGATTGTCCAGAACTCTGCTACCTGTGCCCTGACTTACTGATTGGCACCAAGTCCTGTATAACATCACCTCGGCGTCCGCTGACTTAACACTGGCTCCCAGTTCAGTAATGCTGTGAGGTTAAAATCCGCATCTTTGGTTTTTCAAATCCCTCCATCCTTGGCCCCTCCCTATCTCTGTAACCTGCTCCAGCTCCACAAACTTCAGATGTCTGTGTTTTTCTGATTCTGTTCTCTTGAGCATCTTTTTAAAAACACATCCTTTCTTAAAGTTATAAAGCCAATACGTAGAGTGGACAGGGCAAGCCCTTAATCCATTTCAAATTCAAATTGAATCCAATTCATGATCCGCACAAGAGAGACATACAAGATCCAAGTTGACAAGAATAGGCATGGCATCTGATCGTGGGCTTGATCTCAACCAAAAGGTCTTCTTGCGCATCCAGGATTTTAATTGCTGCACCATTAATGACTGTGAAATTCCCTTCACTACATCTCTCTGCTTCGCTCTCTCTCTTTCCCCCTGTAAGGTGCTCCTTAAAACTTGGCACTTTGACCGAGCATCTGGCCATGTGCCCTAAAATCGCCTTATGTGCCTCACTATCGGATTTGGTTTGGTAACACTCTTGTAAAATGCCTTGTGGTGTTTTATTACATAAAAGGTGCAATGCAAATGCAGTTTCTTGTCTAAAAAAACTGGCTGCTACATTTCCCTACAAGATAATGGTGACTGCCTTTCAGAAGTGACTCATAGGCTGGGATTTTCCAGCCCCCTCCCACCCTGTCCCCGTAGTGGGTTGCCCTGCAGCAGGGTCAGCCAGTCACACAATCTCTGTTAACATTGGTGGGTCTGGAGAATCCTGCGTACACGAAGGGCTGGAAAATGCTGGACCGTGACGCCATTTGGATGCTGGTGAGGACGTGAAAGGCTAGTTCTTTCTTTCACTCAATTTGATCCTACAACTGCTCAAATGGCAGCGATTCACTTGTGAAGGAAACTCTTCACCAGTACCTGGTTGTTTACCAGTATACTTTCCCCAACTGCGATCAGCCAATGCTGCGTACTGTGTGAGCTTGAGATGGACACTTGAAGCTTTTAGGCTGCATGGTTTAGTTGTTAAAGCAGTAATTGTTGGGAGAACACAGACACCTTTTCATTCAACACTGTGATAATTAAATGACTGTGCAGCCCAGTTACCCTGCATGCCGTTATTTCAGCACTTTTCATGTTTTGATTTTAAATAGCTAGCAAAGCCTTTGCCTTATGCAAAAAGCCAGTGTGTTGTCAGTATGTCTGGTTTCCGTGCTCGAATGCTATAATTATTGTAAAAAGCTTATTTTCACTGTGGCCTGACTTAGCAAAGCTTGATAGTCTAATATGGTGGCCTGATCAGCATAATTCTCTGAAAAACCAACAATTGTAATGATGTTAGGGTGTGTTTACTTAACAACAATTTTTTTTTTTTTTTTTTTTTTTGCTACCTTAAAAGGTACCAAGGAAGGTCTTCTGTTTTAAAATGTATGTAGTTTGGAACCAAGGATGACATTCATATTTTTACTCTGCTTTTTGTGCAGCTCATTTTGTGGTGTTGCACTGCTGTATTTGTCTTGACACAGAGCAGTGACTGTTGTGTGAGTAAACTCCACAGCTATCTTATGCTACCATCCTGCTGCAAACAACACTGAGGTGAATGGCCAGTTATTGCTTTTATTGGTTGGGGGAAAGGATATTAGTCAGAACATATTGCTTTAGTTACCTCCTTCATTCTCTGTGCTTCCAATCAATCCACCCGTCTTTGGAAAGACAAAAAGAACTTGCATTTATATAGCATCTTTCAGAGTGTTTAACCCCTATGAGACCCACGGGGATGAACCAATTAATCGCCCCTTGAGCCTCGTGGAGTATGACCTCCTCCCGCTGAGGAGTGGAGACCCATCAACAGGATATTGGACTTGGGACATAAAAGCGGGCCCAGGTAGGAGCTGTGCTGTTGTGTGCAGCCCTCTATGGGACTTGAATTGTGTTTGTACATAGTTACTTTGACAATAAACCTGTTTGTTGAGCTCTCTTACTGGACTCCTGTGGGACCACTAAAGTGAGCTTACAATGTCCCAAAGTGTTTTTAAACCAATGAGGTACTTTTGACGTATAATCTCATTGTAAAGCAGAAAACGCGACAGCCAGTTTGTGCACAGCAAGCTTCTACAAACAGCAATGTGATAAGAACCATAGTAACCTGTTTTAGCGATGTTGGTTGAGGGATAAACAAAAAGGAAGATTTCCCTTGCTCTCTTTCAAAATAAACCTGAGAGAGCAGATGGGGGCCTCCATTTAAAAAAATGATGGCTCCTCTGACAATATAGCATTCCCATAGTACTGTGCCAGGAGTGTCTGGCCAGATTTTAGTGCTCAAGTATCTGGAGCAGGATGTGAACACACACAACTTCTGACACCGAGACATGAGTGCTACCCATTGAACCATGGCTGGAATAGAGTTGAAAGATGAGCAAATCCTGGCATGGTTAGAGGATTGGCTGTCTGGCAGAAGGCAAAGAGTGGGGATAAAGGGATCTTTTTCAGGATGGCAGCCGTTGACTAGTGGTGTGCCTCAGGGGTCGGTGCTTGGACCAAAACTTTTTACAATACACATTAATGATCTGGAAGAAGGTACTGAAGGCATTGTTGCTAAGTTTGCAGATGATATAAAGATCTGTAGAGGGACAGGTAGTATTGAGGAAGCAAGGGGGCTGCAGAAGGACTTGAACAAGCTAGGAGAGTGGGCAATGAAGTGGCAAATGAAATACAATGTGGAGAAGTGTGAGGTTATGCACTTTGGAAGGACGAATCTAGGCAAAGACTATTTTCTAAATAGGGAAATGCTTCGGGAAGCAGAAGCACAAAAGGTCTTGGGAGTCCTTGTTCACAATTCTCTTAAGGTTAATGTGCTGGTTCAGTCTGCAGTTAAGAAGGGAAATACAATGTTAGCATTCATGTCAAGAGGGCTAGAATACAAGATCGGGGATGTACTTCTGAGGCTGTATAAGGCTCTGGTCAGACCCCATTTTGAGTATTGTGAACCGTTTTGGGCCCCAAATCTAAGGAAGGATGTGCTGGCCTTGGAAGGGGTCTAGAGGAGGTTCACAAGAATGATCCCTGGAATGAAGAACTTGGCTTATGAGGAACGTTTGTGGACTTTGGGTCTGTACTCGTCGGAGTTTAGAAGGATGAGAGGGATCTTATTGAAATATACAAGATACTGCGAGGCCTGGATCGAGTGGAACTGGAGAGGATGTTTCCACCTGCAGGAAAAACTAGAACCAGAGGACACCATATCAGACTAAAGGGATGATCCCTTAAAACAGAGATGAGGAGAATTGTTTTCAGCCAGAGGGTGGTGAATCTGTTGTTATGGGCCAGGATTTAGAGAACCCCAAAGAGTATCATGGAGTTCACCTGACTCAAAACATTTAATAGATTGTGGTATGGGGAGCACACGGCCCACTCTATAGGTGTGGTACAGCAGAAATCGAAAAGTATTTTTTAAAGCAGAACAATGTTTATTCTATGAACTCAAGGTAACCTTTTTAAAACATACAGTGAACATCTTAGCAACCAACAATTCAAATTCAACCCCCAAAGAATAGAACACTAAGTAATCCATAATAACTTCCCAAACGACATCCAGAAGACAAAAGAAACACCTTTTTTTTTTTTTTTTATAAATTTAGATTAGCCAATTATTTTTTCCAATTAAGGGGCAATTTAGCGTGGCCAATCCACCTACTCTGCACATTTTTGGGTTGTGGGGGCGAAACCCACGCAGACACGGGGAGAACGTGCAAACTCCACACGGACAGTGACCCAGAGCCGGGATCGAACCTGGGACCTCAGTGCCGTGAGGCGGTTGTGCTAACCACTAGGCCACCGTGCTGCCCTAAAGAAACACCTTTTAACGGAAGCACATTAGGTTTACATTCACTACTGAGAACATTTATAATTCTGAATTCACCAAATGATCAAGAGATAGTCTTTTCATGGCAGAGAGAACAGCAGTACACCTGCTTTGTCTGGTTTCAGCTCCAACACTGAAAACAAAACTAAAACACATCCTGCAGCAAACAGCCTAAAACGAAAGTAAAAAGCTGACAGATAGCTCAGCTCCACCCACACTCTGACATCACTGATAAATGCCCATTTCTTAAAGGTACATTTCTTAAACACCCATTTCTTAAAGGTACTCTTACATGACACTGTGGAACTCTTTACCGCAGAAGGCTGTGGAGGCCTATTCACTGAGTGTCTTTAAGACTGAGATAGATAGGTTCTTGATTAATAAGGGGATCAGGGGTTATAGGGAGAAGACAGGAGAATGGGGATGAGAAAATATAAGCCATGATTTATTGGCGGAGCAGACTCGTTGGGCCAAGTGGCCTAATTCTGCTCCTATGCCTTATGGTCTGATGGCCTAAATCCCTCAGTAGTCTTGGGAAAAAACAATATGGAGAGGGGACATTATCTCGAAAATTAGTTGAATGTCAATTATTTAGATCTGTTGATGGGATGGGATTGGATGGGAGGGCATTGGAAATATGAGAACTTCTGTTGATCAGACACTCGTTAGTGAAATAATTTTATACCCTCCCTATCCCTTTCACCTCCCAATTTAAGGGAACTCTTTAGGATTGATCCAGCTGTTTTAAATTGCCACCGTATTGTTAAAACCAAGGTGGCAGTGGGAAACTGCGGGGCACAAATTGGTATCAAGTTCCTTGCTGACCTCACAAGCCTGCTGCTTGTTCCTGAGTGACTTCTCTATACAGCAATATGCTGTGCTCCATAAAGTACACATATTTGACAGGATGTGGTTCTGCTCCGTAATAGTCACGTGATGTCTCCTCGAAGCTCCCATAAAAAAAAGACATCTAAGGAAAACAAAACATACTCCAGAAATCTAAAGTCAGTTTGTCACCTCCCGTTTCAGCAGTGGTTTTTAAAAGAGGTTGAAATGAAATGAAAATCGCTTATTGTCACACGGAGGCTTCAAATCAAGTTACTGTACATTCTCCCCGTGTCTGCGTGGGTTTAGCCCCCACAACCCAAAAGATGTGCAGGATAGGTGGATTGGCCACGCTAAATTGCCCCTTAATTGGAAAAAATAATTGGGTACTCTAATCGCTTATTGTCACAAGTGGGCTTCAATGAAGTTACTGTGAAAAGCCCCTAGTCGTCACATTCCGGTACCTGTTCGGGGAGGCTGGTAGGGGAATTGAACCTGCGCTGCTGGCCTTGATCTGCTTTACAAGCCAGCTGTTTAGCCCACTGTGCTAAACCAATCCCAGGTTTTCGGCAGTTCAGGTTGGTTGCAGCTTAATGTTTATAATTTTTGAACTTTATTGGGGGGGGGGGGGGGGGGGGGGGGGGGGAGTGTAATAAATTTTGAAAAATAAATTCAGAGTACCCAATTCTTTTTTTCTAATTAAGGGCAATTTAGCCCGGACAATTTACCTACACTGCACATCCTTTTGGGTTGATGGGGGGGGGGGGGGGGGGGGGGGGGACCCACATAAACGAGTGTAATGAATTAAGATTGGCTCCTCTATCCTTGGATTTTGAGGTCAGTTTGTTGTAAATGTGTAAACAATTTCATACATATAATATATTACATTTAGTTATTGAGGGAACCACCTCCAAAAAACATATACTTACTGGCTTTCAGCAATGCAATAATTATGGCCTTTTCATAAAGAAACCTCTGAGGCTGACATTTATGCAGCTGTACTGGAACAGTTGCTGTCTGATGAAGTGCTGGGACCCTTTTGGAGATTTAAAAAAAAAGTTATGTTCTCCCAAAATGGTTAAACCCTGAAATGGTTTTGGCACTTTGTTGAATGCCGTCCAATCTGCCACATGGAGTTGTTTGTCTGAGCAGGGAGAATTGTGTGAGGCATCTTAAAATCATCTGTCCTACTGTATCCTCTGTTTCTCATTAAATCCCACAGTCCAAAGATGTGCAGGTTGGGTGGATTGGCCATGAAAAATTGCCCTTAGTGTCCAAAATGCTATGATTAACCTAGGACAAAAGTTCAGCACAACATCGTGGGCCGAAGGGCCTGTTCTGTGCTGTATTTCTCTATCTCTATCTATCTTAACAGCACAAGACAGGGGCTTTTCCCACATCCAGCCCATCATGCCTGTTCCAGCTATCCAATGTGTCCCACTCCACCTGATATCTTCCACGTAGACCTCTATGTTCCCTTTTCAAGTATATATCAAATTCCCTTTGAAAGTTACTGTTGAATCTGCCTCCATTGGCCTTCCAGGCAGTGCGTTACAGATCATAACTCACTGAGTACAAAGATGTGTTCCTTATCTCCCAACTTGCTCTGTGACCAATTAAATCTGTGTCCAGTTATCCATCGTTCTGCCACGCGGAACATTTCGCGCCATTTTCTGTGTTGAAACACCTCGTAATTCAGAATAACTATCAAATTGCCACTGAACCCACTCTGCTCTCGGCTTCAGGGGGGTTTAACCCAATGCTATTTTGCCTATTGTTCTATAAAAGTTCTGAAAACAATGTAGACATTGCCCTTGATACAAAAAGCAACCGGTGCTGAATTCCCAGTCATTCCTTGCTCTTATACCGACCCCTCTCAGTAACCCAGTGACGTTGTCGAGATATCGGAGAGAGACTAATCCAGAGACGTTTCCAACCATAATGACCTTGGGACTCATTTTCCAATTCCCCACCAGGGAGTGTCTGAATAGGAGAGCTTAGGCTCCAGAGAATTGAGTTGGTTGACGGCTCTTGAGGGGCCATAGATATACAAGAACTGGAGAAGGCCAATTGGCTCATTGAGCCTGCTCCACTAATCACAAATCATAGCTGATTTTAAATATATATATTTCATGGAATGTGGGCATTACAAGCAAGCCAGTATTTGTTACCCATCCTTAATTTCCCTGGAATTGCGTAGCTTCCCAGACAGTGGCAGTTAATCAACCACATTTCTGCCTGGAGTCACAAGTAGGCCAAAATAGGTACGGGTGGCAGATTCCCTTCCCTAAATTACATTTGTGAACCAGATGACTTTGGGCATCATGCCTCAGTCATGGGTATCATTCCTCAGACTAGTTTTATATTCCAGATTTATTAATTGAATTTTAAATTCCACCAGCTGCCATGGTAGGATTTGAACCCCTGTCCCTGGAGCATTAGCCTGGACCGTTGGATTATTAGTCGAGCGATATTACCACTGCATCACCATCTCTGTATGTGTCTATCCTGACTCTACCTTCCTGCACTATTCCGATGTTCCTTAATTCCATGAGCAGCCAAAGGTCAATCAACCCCATTGACTCAAAATATTGAATGATTGAACATGCACAGCTCTCTGGGGCAGAGAATTCCAACAATTCACAACCCTTTGAGTGAAGAAATTTTTCCTCACCTCAATCCCAAACAACTGACCTCTCCTGTGTTCTGGACCACCCAGCCAGGGGAAACATTTTCTCAACATCTACCCTGTCGAGCTCCTTAATATATTTACATTTCAAGGAGATCACCTCTCATTCGACAAAACTCCTGGGAAGATAGGCCTAGTCAATTCAATTTTTCCTCATAGGACTGTCCCTTTGTCCCAGAAACCAGTACTGTAAAACTTTTCTGTAACTCTCTCGGCAGCTATGTCAGTCCTTCGGTAAGGAGACCCACCCAGCACACAGCATTCCAGGTGTGTTCTCACCAATGCCCCATATAATTGTGGCAGGACACCTCATATACTCTAACAGTCCCCAGTGGTCCTATATTGGTTCCTTGGTCCGTTCTGGGATAGCTGATCTTATGTTGGAAAGGTGCCAGAAGTGATCTTGGCAGGCAAAGTGAGGAAGGGTAGAATTTACGCACATGAATGAACTCTAGAAATCTTGCGTGATATGTGCACAAGTTGGTGTCAACGCGGAATTGGAGGCTGACCTGGCATCTTTGTGAATGAACCACAGTGAAAAACTGAGGAAACCCTTTGGAAGAAAGAAATCGGCAGTGGTTTAAAGAAGAGGGCATGAACAAAATTACATTTCCAACTCTGTTCCCCGTGCCCAATGACCCTGAGGAGGGGATAGTGGGCCTTTTGTTGTTAGGCTACTTCAGAGGTCAGTTAAGAGTCAACTGCTTTGCTGTGGGACATATAGGTCACATATAGGTCCGACCAGGTAAGGGCAGTAGGTCTCCTTCCCCATGGAGCATCAGTGAACCAATTAGGCTTGGAAGATGAACCAATACATTCATGCTTGCTTTTACTGAAACCAGAATATTTCCATTAATATATGATAAGCAAATATTTCAGGGAGACAAATCTGAATTGATAGTCCACATCCATTTGCTTTCTGTTCCCACAGGCTCCTCTCCTGTGGACCCAATGTTTTTTTAAGCAGTATTTGGGATATGGGTATAACTGGCAAGATTGTAATTTATTACCTTATTTCCCTAAGAAGGAGGTGCTGAACCTTCTTGTGCCATTGGCAGCAGTCTTTACGTAATGGAGTGGCTTGTTTGGCCACCTCAGAGGCAGTTAAGGGCCTACCGTGTTGTTGTGGGACTGGGGTAACATGGAGGGATGGGAAATCCCAATTAACAGCGACGGGAGCAGAGAATCTCGCGGCCAGGGAATGGCGCACCGCTTCCTGCCGCTGAATAACACAGGTGGGAGGCTGGAGATTCCTGCCCATGGAATCAGTCAAGCAACATTTAACTTATAATGATAGCCCTTGGGTTTATGTTAACAAACATATAATAGAATTGCGAGCATTGGTTTTCTTTTTCAACTGAAATTCAAAGAAAGCTTCAATTTTCAAAATGTAACGGACAGGGGATTTTAAAAACTTGGCAGCTTGATAGTTCCATTGAGTTTGCCAACCTTTTAGATACATTAATGTCTGCTGTTAATAATCCCGAAAGATATATATGGGGCGGGATTCTTTAATCCTACGGGAGAGTGTCCACGCCGTCGAAACTGCCGTCGCGTTTCACGACGGCGTGAACGGGCCGAGCGAGAACTAATTCTGGCCCCTAGAGGGGGTCAGCACAGCACTGGAGTGGTACACGCCGCTCCAGCTGCTGATCCCGGTGTGAACTGGGCGCCGGGGGATCCGCTCATGCGCAGTAGCGCTGGCACCAACGCGCACATGCACAGTGGCGCCGGCACCAAGGCGCCGGCACCAACGCGCACATGCACAGTGGCACCAGAGCCAATGCGCACATGCGCAGTGGCCTTCTTCAACATGCCGGCCCTGACGCACCATGGCACAGCACTACAGGGGCTGGCGCGTAGGAAAGGAGGCCCCCAGCCAGAGAGGCCGGCCCACCGATCAGTGGGCCCCGAACGCGGGCCACGCCACATCGGAAGCCCCCCCTTGGGGTTGGACCCACACCCCCCCCCACCCCACAGGCCGCCCGCCCCGACCCTTCAATGCCGAGTTCCCGCCGGCTGAGAGCAGGTGTGGACGGCGCCGGTGGGACTTGGCATTTTTACGATGGTCGCTCGGCCCATCCCGGGCTGAGAATCGGTGGGCCGGCCGCGTAGACGCCGACTGGCGCCACGCTAAACACGCCGGCACCAATGGCGCCGATTCTCCGCTCCGCGGAGAATGGCGTGCCGGCGTCGGGGGGCGGCGTGGCGCGATTCGCACCAGTTGCGGGGATTCTCTGGTACGGCCCCGGGCTGAGAGAATCCCGCCCAGGACTTCTTCTGAAAGATAACCCTGACCTCTACCGAAAGGGATACCTGACCTCTCCCAAAAATGATACCGGACATCTCCCGAAAGTGATACCCGACTTCTCCTGAAAGGGATACCTGACCTCTCCTGAAAATGATACCGGACATCTCCCGAAAGTGATACCCGACTTCTCCTGAAAGGGATACCTGACCTCTCCTGAAAATGATACCGGACATCTCCCGAAAGTGATACCGGATATCTCCCGAAAGGGATACCTGACCTCTCCCGAAAATGATACCGGACATCTCCCGAAAGGGATACCTGACTTCTCCTGAAAGGGATACCTGACCTCTCCCGAAAATGATACCGGACATCTCCCGAAAGTGATACCGGACATCTCCCGAAAGAGATACCTGACTTCTCCTGAAAGGGATACCGGACATCTCCAGAAAGGGAACCCTGACCTCTCCCGAAAGGGATACCCGACCACTCCTGAAAGGGATACTTGACCTCTCCCGAAAGGGATACTTGACATCTCCCGAAAGTGATCCCTGACCTCTCCCGAAAGGGATACCTGACCTCTCCCGAAAGTGATCCCTGACCTCTCCAGAAAGGGGTACCTGACTTCTCCCAAAAGGGATATTTGACCGCTGCCGAAAAGGATACCTGAGCTCTCCCGAAAGGGATACCTGACCTCTCCCGAAACTGATCCCTGACCGCTCCCGAAAAGGATATCTGACCTCTCCCGAAAGGGATGCCTGACCTCTCCCGAAACTGATCCCTGACCTCTCCCGAATGGATACCTGACCTCTCCTGAAAGGAATACCTGACCTCTCCAGAAAGGGATCCCTGACCTACCCCGAAACTGATCCCTGACCTCTCCCAAAAGGGATACCTGACCTCTTTGTATGTTGGTTGCTCCAAAATATCCCATTAGCTTTTCAATTAGGGATGTAGGGAGTAAATCTCCAATCTGAAAATGGAAATCGCTTATTGTCACGAGTCGGCTTCAATGAAGTTACTGTGAAAAGCCCCTAGTCGCCACATTCCGGCGCCTGTCCGGGGAGGCTGGTACGGGAATCGAACCGTGCTGCTGGCCTGCTTGGTCTGCTTTTTAAAAGCCAGCGATTAGCCCAGTGAGCTAAACCAGCCCCTCTGAGAGGAATCTGAGAGGAAGATCGGCCTGCCAGAAATGCATTATGGAAATTCCTTTCATATTTTCCTCTTAGCACTGGAATCAGTAAATACAACTTCACATGAAGGCAGTGCAAACCAGGAACGTATGTCGCCAAAGACCATGGGTGCTCGTGATCAATTGAAATTTTCAAGTCTTGAATTCAACTGGGGCTGGTTTAGCTCACCAGGCTAAATCGCTGGCTTTTAAAGCAGACCAAGCAGGCCAGCAGCACGGTTCGATTCCCGTACCAGCCTCCCCGGACAGGCGCCGGAATGTGGCGACTAGGGGCTTTTCACAGTAACTTCATTGAAGCCTACTCGTGACAATAAGCGATTTTCATTTCATTTTCATTTTCATTTCAATAGACCTTTTTTTGAGAATATAGGATCAAGAGGAGGCTATTCAGCCCCTCAAACATCTTTGCCCATTCAGCCTGAGTAGGGTTGATCGGCAGCTTAAGTTCATCTATTCGTCTTGGTTCCACGTTTGTTTTAAGAAATGCTTTCTGGCATCACCTGAATTGCCCTGCTGTAATTTTAAGGTTATTTCCCCTTGGTGTGGACGTCCCTCACCGCCATAGCAGGAAGTTCCTGTACGGAAGGTTATCGAGGGATAGGCAATAAAAGGAGGGTAGAGGGAGTCAAGAACCAGATCAGCCATCAATTAATTAGAAGCCAGAAAAGGCTCAATGGGCTGAATGGCCCACAGCTACCCCGCTAATGTAATGAGGCCCATCGGCAATCTCCAAATCATTAACAAGTGTTGATATTATTCTTGTCTTTTCCTCCTTAGTTGCTGATTTAATTTAAAACGGATAAGAATGAAAGCCCATGGGCTGCCAATCTACAGATTGCCTTTGATAATTTTATTGCCCAAATCTGGGGGAAAGGGTACATTTGAGTGTATTTAAGAAAGATCTTGGGGATTTAAGCGAGCACCTGATGGGTTTGAGAGCTAGTGAGGATTCGGGGTGGATTTCCATCCAGGAACTGCGGACAGGCTGTTTTTTTTTCTGGGTACCCAATTAAGGATGGCAAGCAGGCTGGCAATGCTAGAGTGCCTTCTAGCTTGAGAGGAATAGCAGACTGGAAGGTAAGAGAGAAGACACTTCAACATGGAGGCAGCACCTTGCATGTTAAAGTAAAAAATAAATTTAGCAGCCAGGCCAGCACAGTGGGGGAGGGGGTAAGGGGCTGCCCGCCTCCAGGCAGTTAAACTATCCCTGCCACCTTACCCTCTCCCTTCTGTATCGCTCCACAATCCTCCGAGATATCTTCACTTATCTGACTCTGACCTTTTGAGCATTCCTGATTTTAGTCATTCCACCATCGGTGGCCATGCCTTCAGTTGCCTTGGCCCCAGGCTCTGGAATTCCCTCCCCAAACCTTCCTGTCTTTCTGTGTCGCTTTTCTCCTTTAAGACATTCCTTAAAACTGACTGCTTTCACAAAGCTTTTGATCATCTGACTAATGCCTCACTATGTTCTCGGGGTCAAATCTTGTTCAGTAACACTCCCGTAAAGTGGGAGACTGAGGGGGCACATGATTGAGGTGTATAAAATTATGAGGGGCCTATATAGAGTAGACAGGAAGAAACTTTTCCTCTTGGTGGAGGGGTCAATGACCAGGGGGCATAGATTTAAGGTAAGGGACAGGAGGTTTGGAGGGGATGTGAAGAAAATTTTGTTACCCAGAGCTGCGAGAAAGGGTGGTGGAGGCAGTGACCTTCATGACATTTAAGAATTATTTAGATGTGCACTTGTGATCCCAGGGCATTAAAGATTATGGGCGAAGTGCTGGAAAATGGGATTAGAAGGATTAGGTGGTTGTTTTTGACCAGCACCGATACATTGGGCCAAAGAGCCTTTTCTGTATGATTCTATGGGCACGATCTACCCAAAAGGGAAGAAAGTCCCCTCGCGATCGCGTTTAACCGCGTGTTTCCCAGCACTCTCAGCTTTTCAATGTTGCTGGTTTTGAAAAAGGGGCCTAAGCGGGGAACACGCGGCCGAGGCTGCACATAGACCCATTGTTTACATGGGAATTTCCCGTTGTAGCGAGAGATCAGGACGCTATTTTTAAATGGCATCCCGATCTCCGTGGCCCACAAATAAAATCCATGACCTCCCCACACACTGAACGCAGCATGGATGGGTCCCCCGGCATGGGAGGGTCCCCCTTGCGCAAAAGATGCCAGCATGGCACCCTGGGAGTGCCATCTGGGCATCTTGGCAGTGCCAGGATGGCACCCAGGTGGCACTGTGAGGGTGCCAGGCTGACTGCCAGGGTACCCATGTGGCACCAACAGTGGCAGGGCACCAGCCTGCCCAAAGGGTCCCCTTGGAGACCCCCATGAGTACCGTTCCATCTGGTTCCTGTTTGTGGAGACCCGTGCTGAAGGGCTGTCGCCCGAGCTCCCCAAGGCGAAGGATTGAATCCCAAAGCCTCAAGTGCCTTGGAAATCTGAACATTAAAATAAGGCTTACTGCCTCGCTCTAATATGCAGATTTGACAAAAAGTGATCCCGCCCATGTGGGCAGGATTCTCCTTACAACGTCTCACGGTATTGTGTTGAATCTCGTGAGGCGCTACGAGCGGGTGGATCTCGGGAGCGGGGTCTTTCACTTCTTTCACTGGCCACGCTGCACCGCAGCGAAATGCTTTTCCGGCACAGCGTGGCCGGAGGATCGTGCCCTGTGACTCTATGGCCGGGATTCTCCAAGCCCGCGGCGGGTCGGAGAATCACCGGCGACGATGGAAATTCCCGCCATGCTGCTCCGATGCCGGGACACGATTCTTCGGCGACCGGAAAATCGGCGCCGGTCGGGGGTCATCGAAAATGGGCCCCACGGTGATACTCCGCGATCGACCGGCTGAAAATCCGCTGAGTTCTGCCGGTGTGGTTCCAACCTGGTTCCATCTGACGGGAGCTCGGACCCGCGGCTGCACTGGTGGGGGAACGGGGTGAATCAGACTCCTGGGGGGCCTCCATGATGTCCCGGCCTGCGATCGGGGGCTACCGATCGGTGTGTGCGATCTGGGTGGGGCCTACCTTCTTCCGTGCAGGGCCGCTGTGTCGCTACGCCATGTTGTGCGGCGCCTGCGTGGAAACGGCTACAGCGCACATGCGCCAGCATGGAACCAGCTGCCACGTGCATGCGTCAGCGCGGAAATGGCCACTGTGCACATGCGCGGATTGGCAGTGCAGGGCCGCGCATCGGCACCGGAGCTGCGTGCAGCACTCCAACGCCATGCTGGCCCCCTGTGGGCCACTAAATCACTGGGCCAAGAGGCCCGTTGACGCATAAACACAGCAGTAACACTTAGCCGGGATTTTGGACAATACCGTTCTCTGACTCTAAGTGGCTTGGGGCAGTTAAAAAAAATTGAGATTACCCAATTATTCATCCAAGTCACCCAGCGTACCAACTTAGAAATATATGTCGGCCATTTCTTCATCATTGATGTATCAGAGATTTTCACCTCTCTACATTACAGCACGGTGGCAGCACATTCGCCCACATGAACTGCAGTGGCTCAAGAGGACAATCTACCACCGCCTTCTCAAGGGGTATCGAGAGGATGGACATTACATGCCAGCCTTGCCATCGATGCGAACACATCTCAAATGTGTATATTTTTTAATCATCCCAATTTCGTGTCTCTCCTTCTCTGATACGATAGAACTTGGCCCAGTTTATCCGACTGAAGAAGGTGGGAAACCCAGAGAAATTTTGATGTGTTCCATTTCTTCTGGGCACTGAATTGCTCTTTCAACATCCAAGCAGATTTGCTGTCGGACAGTATGCGTCATGGGTCCTGGTGCAGTATTAATGCTTGGCTCTGAGTAAGGCTGAGAATGCTGCTTCAGAGAGTCTCACTGCACGAAGACTTTGGTCTCGAGTCATCTTAAATTTATAAACACTGCAGATGGAATTCCCAGGAGCAGCTGACCTATGCCATCCTCCTGCTTTTGATCATTTTATAAAATCCGTTGCATAACTTTTTTTTTTGGTTAGAAATACCATCTTGAATTTCAGCCTCAACCCGAGTAATTTTTTATTTTGATTAAATAAAGCTGATTCAATAAAGCTTTTCTTAGCTGATCTGCGAAACGATGAATGAACATAAGGAATGGGCACAGATAACAGAGCCATGCACAGTTTCAGTAGGTTTATGAACAATGTATAACTAGTTCTGCAAGTTGTTTCAACTGTGGTTTACTAGACAGCACCTGTGCCTCTGAATTGAAGGTCATGGGCATGAAGATCCGTTCCAAAGACTTGGAGATAATTGCCCTGTTGTCTGTTTCTGTGATGTTGATTGAGGGATAAATATTGGCTAGGATGCTGGGGAAAATGTTTCTTCACAATAGTGCCAGTGGATGTTTTGCATCCAATGGAGAGGAAGATGCAACTCTCATCTGAAATGTGTCACCTACGACAGCGCTGCACTGGAATGTAGCCTAGATCAGTGATTCTCAAACTATCTGATGTGGCGGACCGGCAGTTTTTTTTTTCAATGTGCCAGGGACCGGCAGTCTCCCGTGGCGTTGAATATCACTACTGTCTCTTTCTTTTCTGGAAACACTCCAAGTACCGGCAGACGATGGCTCACGTACCGGCACCGGTACGCGTACCACACTTTGAGTAGCACTGGCCTAGATGATACGTTCCAGCCTCTGGGGTGGGATTTAAATGAAACACCTTCAACACAGCGGTGAAACTGCTATCAAGAGTGCCACAGTTGCCTATGTGTCACTGTGTCACAGCCATCTTGCTTTGCTGTATTATACTCTAATTGGCATAACAATTCATACCAGACTTGGACTGGTAACAGCATTATGCATCGGCAATCTAAGTTCAATTCTTTCAAACTTTTTTCCTCGGGACTAATTTTTGCCAACATGCCGACCTTCAGGACTCACGCCGGCTGACCTTTGCGACCCACGCTGACCAACCTTCACGACAAAAGCTATGTTCGCTTACTTTTAAAGCGAAAGGGGAGTTGACTTGGTCCTTACTATCTCACTCCATTCAAGTTCATAGCAGGAGGCGGCAATGCGCATATCAGGTGTAGAGTTTAGCCAGTTCCTTTGTGTTGTCTTCATCTTTGTGAGAGTGAAAAATCGAATCTCGCACATGTAGGTCGTCGGGAAGGGCGATAGCAAACAAATGCTTGTTTTGCTCAGCCCCGGATACTCCTGGGAGTCTCTGGGGCGGCATGGTGGCACAGATATTAGCACTGCTTCCTCACAGCACCAGGGACCAAGGGTCAATTCTGGTCTTGGTTGACAGTCTGGAGTTTGCCGGTTCTCCGTGTCTGCATGGATTTCCTCCGGGTGCTCCGGATTCCTCCCACAGTCTAACAATGTGCAGGTTAGGTGGATTGGTAATCCTAAATTGCCCCTTTGTGTCCACAGGTTAGGGGGGGTTACAGGGTTCCAGGGATGGGCAGGAGAATGTCCTCTTTTGGCGGGTTGGTGCAGACTCGAAGGGCCAAATGGCCTCCTTCTGCACTGTAGAGATTCTATGATCCGATAATGCTACTCCAGAATGCTGACAGTCTCATTGACCTCTGGTGTGTTTTTACAGGTCAGGTACAGCAGGTCACAGGTCAGGTACTTTATCTTTTCAATTGGAGTCAGCTGTAAGTTAATAACTGACTCTAGGGCCTGAACCTCAAAAGGAATTTTTCATCCATACTTTTTCGTTCAAAATCTGAAGTTCTCCTCTCATTTGCCAGTGTTTCCCTGCATATAACACAAATGGGCTTGCATCCTTATTTACATTGGCACAACTGACAAAACCACCATCTTTATACTGCTCTGTTCCCCAGTTCAGTAGCATTTGGATTTGATTTATTGTCACGTGTACCGAGGTACAGTGAAAAGTATTGTTCTGTGTACAATCTAGACAGGTCGTTCCGTACATGAAAAACATAGGACATATGATAAATACACAATATAAATACATAGACACAGACATCGGGTGAAGTATATGGAGTGTAATACTACTTAGCAGAGAAGATGCATGGAGAGATCAGATCAGTCTATAAGAGGGTCATTCCGGATTAAGGTAACAGCGGGAAGAAGTTGTTTTTGAGTCTGTTTTTGTGTGTTGTCAGACTTTTGTACCTCCTGCCTGATGGAAGAAGTTGGAAGAGTGAGTAAGCTGGGTGGGAGGGGTCTTTGAATATGCTGCCCACTTTCCCCTGGCAGCGGGATGTGTAGACCGAATCAATGGATGGGAGGCGAGTTTGTGTGATGGACTGGGTTGTGTTCACGACTCTCCGTGATTTCTTATGGTCTTGGGTCATACAGTTGCCATATCAGGCTGTCAATCATCTCCTCCTGGGCATCATTGATGCTGACAGGGGTGTGTACGGCACTTCGCTTCTTGAAATCAATGACCAGCTCCTTAGTTTTGCTGGCATTGAGGGAGAGATTGTTGTCGTTACACCACGTCACTAGGTTCTCTATCTCCCTCCTGTACTCTGACTCATCGTTGTTCGAGATCCGACACACTGCGATCGTGTCATCAGCAAACTTAGATGGAGTTGGAGCCAAATCTTACCGCACCGTCGTGTGTGAATAAGGGGTATAGTAGGGAGCTAAGTAGCAGCCTTGCGTGGCCCCGGTATTGAGGACTGTTGTGGAGGAGGTGTTGTCATTTGTCCTTACTGATTGTGGTCGATGGGTCAGGAAGTTGAGGATCCAGCTGCAGAGGGAAGAGCCAAGTCCTAGGTTTTTGAGTTTTGCTATGAGCTTGGCTGGGATCATGGTGTTGAAGGCAGAGCTGTAGTCAATGAATAGGTGTCTTACTTAGGAGTCTCCAAGATGTGTGTAGGGCCAGGGAGATGGGGCGCGATTCTCCGCTGCCCATGATGGGTCGGAGAATAGCGGGAGGGCGTCCCTGACATTTTTCACGCCCTCCCGCTATTTTTACGGCGAACAGCGATTTTCCCCAGGCCGATGGGCCGAGTTCCCAGGCCTTTACAGCCGTTTTTACGGCAGCAAACACACCTGCTTGCTGCCGTCGTAAAAACGGCCGCAACATGCCCGTTCTGGGCATCCAGGGCCCCGATTGACATGGCAGTACCATGGCCGTGCCAAGGGGGGCATGGGCAGTGCTCCCTCCGCCGCCCCGCAGGATCAGTCCGCGGGGTGGCCGAGGGAGATGACGGCCCCGCGCATGTGCGGGTTGGAACCGTCCAATCTGCGCATGCACGGCTGACGTCATCGTGCGCGTCAGCCAGCGTGACGCTTTGCGTGCGGACTTAGCGACGGTCGCTAAGCCCGCAATGCCGTGCTTTACGGGGCCCCGCTGCTAGCCCGGCCCGGGGGGGAGAATCGGGTCCCGGGAGGGGGCGCGGAGGCTGCCGTGAAACACGGCCAGTTTCACGGCAGCCTTTACGACTCGCCGCATTTGCGGAGAATTGCGCCCATGGTGTCTGCTGTGGACTGGTTGTGGTGGTATGTGAATTGCAGTGGTTCAAGGCGTTCTGGGAGTAAGAAGTTGATGTGTCTCATGACCAACCCTTGAAGCACTTCATAATGATAGATGTCAAGGCCACCGGACGGTAGTCGTTGAGACACGTTGCATGGTTCTTCTTTGGCACTGGTATGATCATGGTCTTCTTGAAGAAGGTGGGAACTTCGGAATGGAGTAGGGAGAGATTGAGGATGTCCGTGAACACACCCACCAGTTGGTCTTTGCAGGATCTGAGTGCACATTGCTTTCCGACGGTTCACTTTCAAGAAGGCCGATCTGACTTCTGAGGCTGTCAGGGCAGATATGGGTGTGTCAGAGGCTGCTGGGTAAGTTGACAGCAGTTTGATTGTTTCCTGCTTCAAACGAGCATAGAAGGCATTGAGTTCATTGGGGAGGGGTAGCTGTTGCCAGAGATTATACTCAGCTGCCTAAACTATTCAATCTCTCTTCATAAAACAAACCCCTCAGGTAGGATTCTCCAACCTCCCAGCCGCAAGCTTCTTGGCAGAGGGAGCCATTGCCCGTCTGTCAGCCTTGTCTCAATGGCTGCGTTTCCACTTCTGACTCAGGAAGTCGTCTACATTTAGAATGCTCTGATATTTTCTCCATAGTCTTGCAAATGTCTCCTTTTTTTAAAGTTACTATTGAATCTGCTTTCACCACTTTTTCAGGCAATCCAGATCACAACTTACTGAATAAATAAACTTCTGCGCATTTCACTGTTTGGCCTTTCCCAGTGGGAACGACGAGGCGCGATCAACCATGTGCCCCGTGGCGTGTTTTGCAGTGGAGGAGGTGGCCCAGCAATGACATCTTGGGCTGGATTCACCCCTACCCGGCGGGACGGAGTGGCGTGAAACACTCCAGCGTCGGGCTGCCCCAAAGGTGCGGAATCCTCCGCACCTTCAGGAGCTAGGCCCGCCCCGGAGTGGTGTGCGCCCTGCTGACTGGCGGGAAAGGGGCTTGGCGCCACGCCAACGGCCACTGTAGGGCCTCCGCCGTCCAGCGCGTGTCGGTGCATGTGCAGGAGCGCCAGCGCGTGCTGGTGTCTGGTGCGGAAGGATAGAATGCCCCCACAGCACAGGCCCGCCCGCGGATCGGTAGGCCCCGATCGCGGGCCAAGCCACCATGGAAGCACCTCCCAGGGCTAGACTCCCCCGCGCGCCCCCAAGAACCCCGGAGCCCGCCCACGTCGCCAGGTTCTGCCGGTAAGGGAACTACTCCAATTTACGCCGGCGCGACCAGCAACAGACGGGCGGGACTTCGGCCCATCGCGGGCCGAAGATTTCGGGCAGCCCCGGCGCCCATTGAGTTGCGCCGGACCCCGCCATTCTCTGAGGCGGGCGGTGCGACTCACGCCGGGCCAGTTTTTGGGGGGCGGGAGAATTAGGAGGACGGTAGGGACAGGATTCACGCCGAAGCCCGGCGATTCTCCCACCAGGCGAGGGGTCGGAGAATCCTGCCCTGTGTGTCTTGCAGTCCTGCCATTGTCAACATGGTTTCTCGTTGTTTGCATACCATCTGCCCCCGTCTCCCCTGCACAGCCAGTGAACCCGTGGCGGGGTGGGGGGGCAACTGTTGGTGGGACCAGAAGATCCCGCCAGTGGGAACGCCTGTAAAATTCCAGACTATTTCTCTACACCTACTCTATCACTCCCTTATTGGATCTCCCTTTTACCATCTCGCCCTAACCCTCTCTGCTGTTAAGAGAGCAATATCTCGGATGCAAATTAATGCGTAAAAAACAGAATCCCGTTTTGGGAGCATTATAGTGGGGTGTTTCAGCACCGAGAGCAACCCCTATCTATTGGGATAGCTGTGATGTGTTGCCAACTGGTGTGGGGGTTGCTGATACGTTTGTTGCACCAGTTCCTGACGGGAGCTATCTAACGGGACTCTGCAATCTTTGTGGCCTCGGTGAGGAGCGCCCCATCGAGGCTACACTTATGTCATTTCAGCTTGTCAGTGCAGGAAGAGTACTCGCGGATCGGGATGCCATTTTTAAATGTCGCCCCAATCTTTCGTCCCCCTCCATACTCCCACACTATGGCTTTTGGACCTCCATCCACTCCCCACTGCCCCAACTTACCTCTTAGGGGGTCATCAAGCCCCCTCACTCTACCTCTTAAGGACAAGGCATCCTTGGGCCTGATCCCTGGAATTGGCAACCTGGCACCCAGGCACTCATGAATTCCGGCCTGACACCCTGACAGTGCTCCGTTACTTCGCACTGCCACCTGGGGACTCTGGCAATGCGATGGTGGCACTGCCAGGATGCTTGGGTGGCAGTGCCAAGACGCCCGAGTGTCAGCAGGAATGCCAGGGTACCACCCTGCCCAGAGCCTGACTACCTGGGACCTACAATGGCCTGGGAGACCCTCCATGTGCTGTTACGCCTGGTCCACATTTGTATGGATGGGTGCTAAATGCGCCGTCGAGAAGTCTCCAAGGTGAAGCTGTTAGTTTCCGGGCCTCAGGAGAATACAGAGTAGATATATTTAAATGAGCCAGTATGCTAATCTGGATCACACGCATAGTGGGCAAGATCCAGATCGCGAGATTTTGTTAAATCTCACGAGGTGTGCTGAGTATCGCAAATCTTGCGAGAGACCTCTCACGACATTAAAAGGCCTTTTTGCATCACCAAGTCAAACACGACGCGGGCATTAAATCATGGCTCTCGGCTCAAATATCCAAATTCGAAGAAGTGTAAGCAAATAAAAGCTTTTCTTGCCAGCTAATTTACCAAGTGTTTATATATGTGTTTGGAACGTATTTTAAATCTTGGCAGGTTAAATAATCTACAGAAACTCATTATTACGCACTTGTGAATGTAGAAAATTGATGGGGAGAAAAAGGCTGTGTGATTCATCAGGCTCTGCCCCACACCAACGACGACTGGAATGTATTGAGCAGACATTTCCCTGCCCTGTCGCTCTCTGTCCAATCTGCTCTGGCATATGGAACAGGATTCTCCACCCACGTGATTGTCCGTTTTGCCGGCGCCCCGAGGTTTCCTAAAGGCGTGGAGCTGCCCCACAGTGGGAAACCCCGCCGGCGGGCTGGGGCAGAAATGTAGCACGGCAGGGCGGAGAATCGAGCCCGTGATCTCCAGGAAGAGTCAGTGAAACCTGTCTGAGCTGATATGGAAATGATTGCTGTGTAAAATTCCTTACTGAGCCATCGCAGACAATTAAAATCAGTCCAGGAGATCATACTGATGAAGTTTTCTCTGTAAAGTAAATAGCTTTTTATGTGATGTGACCTCTGCTCCAGTCAGGAACTGGTGCAACTCTTTTTTGAAGCCAAAGTTTCAGCAACCCCCACACCAGTTGGCAACACATCACAGAGTGTCACTACTCTGAAGCTGGTAATCTTACACAGCTTCCTTATTGAATGTGGGTGTTAGCTTTAACCCATCCAATCCGTGTGAGTTATGTTAATGCACACCAAACCCAACCAAATTGACAAACAAAAAAGATCCAGTTGCTCTCTTTGTTTACCAGTTTTCTCTTTCTGTCCATCCTCAGACTTATAATAAAGATACACTGCCATAGGTGTAGGTGCTCTTCGATATCTTGACTAAGGTCATTTTTAACATGCCAACAGAATGTAAACAGATTATTTAACCACAGGATGCTTCAATGCACCAGTAATTGCTAGATCGTTAACGGCAATGGGAAACTTTCTCCCCCACCCCTACCTTTCATAACTCGGGAACAATGGTAGAATCGAATGGGAGATCAAATACTGCGTGGAAGAACTACACACAAGGGAAACTTGCTGTGCTAGCGGGTGAACCGTCAGCAATTTCAGAAATGTATGGTATCAGTGACCATCTCCCACCTCTGTTACACACCAGGTTATTATTCATGGCCAAGCCAGACCCCCTCGCTCCCCCATTTAACTGTATAATGCTCCCCATACCTGTACCTGCCCCCTGTTACCATCACAATTTGAGGAAGTGTCCATGCAAATTCTCAAGAGGGTAAGGGTGAAGTGCCTGAGAAAGAATAAACCAGAAGAGATGGAGTGAGCCTTACTCAAACTGTACCGTGGTCTAACCGTAGTTTATTTCAAGTACCGTGACCAGTGCTTGTTCACCAAGCAGGGAGACATTCTGGCCTTTGGCTTAGTGTGCATTAGGGCAGAGAAGAGGGTGGGCCTTGCGTTCACAGGCCCTAACCATGAGGAATGTCAGGAAAGATTTGCACTTTCTATAGCCTTCTTCATGGCCACAGGACATCTCCAAACATTTCCCAGCTAATATTGCAGTATAATAATTCCTGTAATGCAAGAACACCAACAGCTAACGGGCAGTACAGTGGTTAGCACTGTGGCTTCTCAGCGCCAGGGTCCCAGGTTCGATTCCCGGCTTGGGTCACTGAATTTGCAGAGCCTGCACGTTCTCCCTGTGCCTGCGCGAGTTTACTCCGGGTACACCAGTTTCCTCCTACAAGCCTTGAAAGACGTGCTGTTAGGTCAATTGAACATTCTGAATTCTCCCTCAGTGTACCTGAACTGGCGCCGGCAACTAGGGGATTTTCACAGTAACTTCATTGGAGTGTTAATGTAAGCCTACTTGTGACAATAATAAAGATTGTTATTACAACTTACAAACTGCAATTTGACAATGACCAGATAATCTGTTTTTATATTGGTCGAAGGATAAATATTGTCACTGGCACCAGAGAATACAATCCAGCTCTCTGCTGAATAGTGTAATGACAAATAGCACCTTGATTTCATGGCTGTTCCAAAAGGTGACACCTCCAACAGTGCAGCACTCCTCAGTACTGCACCGGGAGCGTTAGCCTGGATTTGCTGCACAAGCCAGTTTAGTGGGGGGGGGGGACTTGAATCCACAACCTTCTGACCCAGCAGTAAAAGTGCTATCCACTGAGCCCCAGCTGACCAACGTTCAGCATTTGAAAGGAAGATGGCCTTCAGGTAATACTGTCAAGTTGTGGATGACTTGCCAGCCTCCCCGGACAGGCGCCGGAATGTGGCGACTAGGGGCTTTTCACAGTAACTTCATTGAAGCCTACTCGTGACAATAAGCGATTTTCATTTCATGGTGAAAAATAGAGAATTGGTAGATCTGAAACAGTACTTCCAACTAAACCACAATAGTTTGACAGAGGATGCAGTGTCACGCTAGGAAAGGAAAAAGTGAGGGCTAGTGATGACAATGTATTTGACACGACGTATGTTCAACACATGGAATGGATTTCCAGGTCAAGTAAAAAGAAAGAAAGCCTTCGAGGCATTGAAGGAACAATTTGGAGTCAGAATGACAGAAGATAGGATGAATTAAGATGGGCCAAATGGCCTTTTGTTGTGATGTATTCTTGATTCTTATATTCTTGCAATTAAAAAAAACTCCGTTACTTTAGAGCATTCTCTGAATAAATTTGAAATATAACCTCATTTTCTGGACTTATTATACTCCTGTGGTGTTTAATGGGTTAATAAATCATATGTTCTTTATATAAAAAAGCAGACATACAAGTGCTGTCATCAGCTGAGAAACCTTTTCCTGCTATAAAAAAATGGAATTGATTTCTCCTTGTCTGAAAAACGTTAAATTAATTGTAGAACAGCGTTGGCCGCAGTTTCTGAAGTGACTTTAATTAGAGCGTAATTTTTAATGAGGTATTGTAAATCATTTGTAATTGCAATTTAATTTATTAAAAAAAGGACATGGTTCCTAACGCAGCCCATGTTTTAATTCCCCACTCCCCGAGTGACCCATGTACGTGTGTGTGTATGTGTGTGTGCAAGTTATCAGTGGAGCAATTTAAAGGTTAATTAATGCTAACTGGTCTGCATTTCTGTCTGGACTGGTCACTAATGAGGAAGCAGCAGATATATTAATGTCTTGTTAATGCCATGATTTTGTCTCTTTATCTTATTGTGCATGCACTCAGGGTTGACCCTGTCCCATATGACACTCCGAAACCAGCAGGCCACACACGATTCGTCTGCGTCTCAGACACACACTCCCGAACAGATGGCATTCAGATGCCGTATGGGGACATACTGCTTCACACGGGTGATTTTACAGAGCTGGGACTCCCCACGGAGGTTAAGAAGTTCAACGATTGGTTAGGTAAGAGTCCATTTTTTTTTTGATCGCTCTTTGTGACCATAATTAACCTCTGTTGTACGAATGCCATTCACAATTTTGATAATTAAATCAAAGTGCCCGATGACTGCAGGTTGCTACAATGGGAAGATGGGATTCTAATTATCAATACTTTTGTCTCCCTTTTCCTCCCGCATCACTAACCACCACCACCACCCCATGCCCACCCCCCCCTCCCCACACCGACTTGACCCCAATTCCTAAAAACTATTTAATCAAAAGCACTAATTCTTGGCAGAAGCTGAGGGGTACATTGAAACATCTGTGCCCTATTCTGGGGTCAGTTCTTCAAATATTTATTACACACCTCCACTCAGTCCTAAACCACTACTACTTAGCAGGTAATAGGAGGAAATGAATGGCCCCTTTGATCAGATGTCAGATATAGGTGGTAAAATGTGCCCTCCTGTCACTTATCCTTTCCAATGTTTCATCTAAAGTAGACTCTTTTCCTATAGCGTAAAAGGCAAGTTCTCCGTGAGTTGAAGCCTCCGCAGCTACCCACTTCCAATTGCATATTGTCAATTGGGGGAGTTTCGGACCACATCGTCTGCATCTCTGGATTCAAAGTCAGTTCAAACCCAAGAGAATAGCCGCCTCTCCTTTTCCAAAGACTTCCTTTGAATCCCAAAGAATATGTGAGGATGGGAGTAGGGCCATTCGGCCCCTCGAGGCTGTTCGAAGAGATTGTGATTGATCAGTATTTTAACTCCATCCTGTTGCCCTGGCTTTGAACCCTTAATACCCTTGGTCAGTAAACATCAATTGATCTCTGATCTTAAATGATTGATTGAGCTACCATACGCTATGTTTTGAAGGTGATCCTTTGCATTGAGAAGTGTTTCCGAACTTTTGTTCTGAATGCCTAGCTCTGATTTCACAGGGTGAATTTTACACTCCTCTGCTGAGGGCCTTGAAGATGCTTGTGGGGATGGGGTTGGTGGCAAGAGGGGATGCATGAAATTTATTAGGTGACTTTTCGCCACCTACATATCTGGCTCATTAAGTCTAAAATTGTGTGTGTGTGTGTGTGTATGTGTGTGTGTGGTACAACCTATTAAAGCCCTTAAGTGGCCACTTAAGGTCTTCATCCAGCCTTTGCTATTATTTTACCCAACACAGAGGAAGGCCCAAGCAGTGTGGGAAGCCTGGCAGCATTAGCGTGTAGTGCAAGGGGAGATAGCGGGAAAGGACACCGCCATTGCAGGTTCCCTGAGCCCATTGGTGGCAGCCTCCTGTCACCCCCAGGTCATACTACCTGCATTATCCTTGTTCCAGCACCTCTCAGACCCACCTCCTTACTCCCTATCCTCCTCGCCAGCCAGGCCTGATGATATCCCGGTCTTAGCACGGAGTCCAGGCTCCTCTTTATCGAGACTGCCTGTAGTCCTAGCAGTGGCCGCTGCTCCAACCTGGTGCTGCTGTGACTACAGAGCATGTGGACCATCCGATTGGCCAGCAGCTCTCTAAGGTAGACTTTCTCCTGGAAATGGGTGGAAATCTGAACTTTAAGAAATGAACACTGTTTCCAGTGTTAAATTGATGCAGGACCGCATCAGTATCATGGGTGGAGTCACGCCTGACTTCTTAGCCTTGGAGGAGTGCAGGGATCATGGTGCCTTTTTATCCAGTCCTATGCCTCCTCTATTAGATTCTCCAACCAGTAACAAAAACAGTGGGATTTTCTGTCCACTAATGGACAGGTGTATATGGGACATATCCCATCAACGCTTATTTATGTGTCTGTAAAGTCCTTCAGTTCCATGACCCTCAGAGTGCAGCATTCCTCTGGTCTCTTGTATATTTCCCATTCCATTTGACCCGCTATTGATTGTCGTGCCTTCAGCTGCCTGGGCCATAAGCTCCTGTCCTCTCGACCATTCTCTCCTCCTTTAACGTGCTCTCCAAAACCTACCTCATTCACCAAGCTTTTGGTCACCTGCCGTAATGTCCACTCCTTTGGCTACATGACAAAGGTGCTTTGGCAAATGGTCCTGTGAAGCGCCTTGAATTGTTTTACTATATTGAAGGTTCTATACAGATGCAAGTAGTTGCTGCTGCGGTTGTCTTAAGGGTGCATTGACCCTACACTTCTTGTGCCATTGAACAGATGTGTTGCTTTGCACTGACAGTAGGTGTAGAGCAAAGTGCAGTCTCATTCTGGAGGGTGGTGGAGGGTGGTGGGGGGGGGGGGGGGGGGGGGGGGGGGGAGGGGGGGGGGAAGGGGGGGTGGGACTGGAGTGGGAGAAGGAAGTAGGGCATGATGGGAAAATTCCATGTGGTAGAAAAGCCGTATTATTTTATTGGTTTGGTCCCCTTGGACTTGTTGGACCATTTTAGATAGTAGTAGGTAGTCAGTCAACCATGTTGGCATGGGAAAGGAGTTACATGTCAGCTACACTGGGGTAAAGATGGCTAGTTTCCTTCCCGAGAAGGACATTAGTGAGCGAGTTGGGTTTTTGCAATAAAACCAATAGTGATTATGTTTTTTTTGAAACACTTAAAACATAGGGATCAAATTCCTTCTTCTGCTGATTTGACAGGCGAATTAACTTGCATAAGTTTAGGGTTGTGAATCTTTTGGAAGTCTCTAACCCAGAGAGCTGTGGATGTTGAGCCATCGAGTTTGTTCAAGACTGAGATAGATTTTGAAGTCCAGGGGAATTGAAGGATTTTGATATAGGAGGATGTATGAAGTTAGGATAAAGATTGGGGAGAGATGTAGGAGGATAAACAGAGTTGGGATAAAGACTTGGGGGGCAGAGAGTAAACGATTAACATCAGGAGCACCTGATATTGATGTAACTGGTGCTCTAACTAGGAGGCAACATCACATGATTAAATAACAGATCTGGTGGAAAGCAGAAGTATAACCTTGTGTAAAATACTGGGATGTACATAGATTTGTAAATAAACAAGTCATAGGGTGATGATTAGATCCTCTCTTGTAGGAGATGATCGTTGCCTGGCACGTGTGTGGTGCAAATGTAACTTGCCACTTGTCAGCCCTCACCTGGATATTGGCCAGGTCTTGCTGCATTTGCACATTGGCTGCTTCATTATCTGAGGCTTCGCGAATGGTGCTGAACATTGTCAGTCATCTGCGAACATGGCCAGGAGGTCCATCCATCATGGATGGAGCAGCTGAAGATGGTTGGGCTTAGGGTACTATGCTGAGGAACTCCTGCAGTGATGTCCTGGAGTTAAGATGATTGACCTCCAACCACCACAACCACATTCCTTTGTGTCCTGGTGTGACTCCAACCAGCGGAGAGTTTGCTCGCTGATTCCCATTGACTCCAGTTTATGATACCATACTCTGCCAATTGCTGTCTTGATGTCAAGGGCAGTCACTCTCACCTCAACCCTGGCATTCAGCTCTTTTGTCCAGTGACCCTGGCAGAACCCAAACTGAGGCCCATGAGCAGGCTATTGCGGAATAAATGTCGCTTGATAGCACTGTTGATGACTCCTTCCATCACTTTGCTGATGATGGAGAGTAGACTGATAGGGCGATAACTGGCTGGGTTGGATTTGACCTGTTTCTTGTGTACAGGACACATCTGGGCAATTTTCTACATTTCTGCATTGCTGGGTAGACGCCAGTGTTGTAGCTGTACTGGAACAGCTCCAGAAAGCTCCGGAACACAAGCCTTCAGTGCTATTGCTGGAATATTGTCAGGGCCCATAGCCCCCAGATGTTAGTAAGGAAGACGTTGCAGGGTCAACAGGGTGTTTCGCCGTTGTCATTTCGGGTACATACTCGTCTGTGTGATCTGAGTCTAAATTCCACCACCTGCTGTGGTGGGATTTGAATCCGGATCTCTGGATTACTAGTCCAGCGACAATACCACTACGCCACTGCCTCCCCAGCTTCTTTGTCTTATGTTTTTGTCCTTATGTAAAATTTGATGTTGAAATTATGGAGAGAATTATTTGATATGAATTTGTTGAGTATTGGTACAAAAACCTCGACATAAACAGATTAGCTTCCTTATTTGTAGTTATGTACATTGCAGACTCCTGGTCCGACAACGCCTCAATTAAAAATTTTCATCCGTGTATTCATGGCCTCACCCCTTCCTGTCTTTGTAACCAACTTTAGCCCTCAGCTGATGAGGTCCTAAAGCTCTGAAATCCTTTCACAAGTCCTCTCCGCCACTCTACCTTCCCCTCCTTTCAGCTGCTTCTTAAAACCGACTCCTTTGGCCAAGCTGTTGGTCACCTGTTCTAATATCTCTCTATGTGACTCGGTGTCACATTTTGCATGATGATCGGCCCTGTGAAGCTTCTTGAGATGTTTTCTTCCATTCAAGCTGCCAAATCGATGCAGATTGTTGTAGTTCTTTCTCATCGTTTTGACTCCTCGTTGGTTAAGGATACATAAGACATATCAAGGCTCAATTTCTCTTCAGTGCCTGGATACTATAGGCAAACTAGGCAATGACACATCCTGCTCATCTTTCCAAAGGCTCCCCACCCATGGGTGCTTTATACCCTGACACTGAAGAGGAAATAATCCTTAACATATCCCTACACCCCTCAATTTTTTTTAAAGACAATGGATTTTCTAAACCCCTCTGTGGCGTATTTTGTGGCGGTGGCGGCAGCCCACCATTCACTGGAGGCAGGATCTTCCAGTAACGTCGCTGTCAATGGCGTTTACTGTTGTTCGCACACTCCGCCACCAGGGAACCAAGGGGTCACCATTGGCGGGACCTGAACATCCTCCCAGTGGGAACGGTCAGGGAAATCTTGCCCAATGTTTTTGTTGGCAACGTCGTCGTTCTAGATTTCGTGAAAGCAAGAGCATTAGTAAACACCTTTAAGATTGCCCAACAGGCTGCACCAATTAATTACCTCCTTCTCCCCCTCCCCCATCTCAGTAAACAAACAGGTAAATTGGCGATTTGCTGAGTGTTTTCCAATTGTTCTTGCATACTTGTGATTGAGGGCTTTTATCACATACTCAATACCTGGGAGCTAAAAACCTTTTTATACTGTTAGTGAAACAATGGGAAATGCATTAATGAATGGCTGGTTATGCTATGTAACGTGGTGTTTGATAATGCTGCTATTACTTTTAAGTGGTGACCTCCATTTGTTCTCCTTAAAGAACAATGGAATTCTACCATTGCTACCATGGTGTCCAGGAGCCCATGGCAGGTTGTGTGTAATATGTAAATGGTTGAACATAATACAATAGAAGATCTTTAATGAGATCTTTGATGGTTTCTTCAGTTATTTGTTAGTCTCCCCTTCACTCAAGTTATCAAACAGTGTAATTTTGATCAGCAAGTGGAAGGTAATGTCAGCTTCTTGTGATTTTTCAATTCTTCATCAACACAGAATTGTGATTAGGCAATGGGATTCTCCGTCTCCATCGGTCTGTTGTTTCAACATCAAAGATGCATGTATATAAAGCCGTTTACTATTTCTGGTCATCCCAAAGTGTTTCACAGCCAATTAAGTACTTTAAAAAAAAGTGTAGCCATAGTTGTAATGCAGAAAAGTGGCAGCCAATTTGTGTGCAGCAAGTTCACAGAAAACAGCAATGGGATAATGAGATAATCCATTTTATGTTGTTGATTTGGCGATAAATATTGGTCGTGGCATGAAGGAAAACTCCTCTTTAAATAATGCCATGGGATGTTTTACACCCACCTGTGAAGGAAAACGGGAGCTGGGTTTCACATCTCATCCAAAAGACAGCACCTCCAACACTGCAGCGGTTCCTTGGCACTGCGTTGTGAGTGTCAGCTTACACTTTGTACTGAAGTGGAGTGAGGGCCTCAAATCCATGACAGTATGACTTTGAGGTGAATGTGTTTCTCAGTGAGCCACAGCTGGCCCCAAGACAGGTGCCAGTCATGGCTAAGATGGTAACACTCTCTCCCTCACCTCTGAACCACTAGGCCCCGGCTTCAAGTGCCACTCCAGGGCTTGAGCACAAAAATTAAGGTTGACTGCTCTGTCGCAGATGTTTGTTTTTGGATGAGATGTTAAGTTGCGCCTTATTTTCCTGTTTGGGTCGGTGTAAATGATCCCATGGCTCCATTTCAAATGACAGAGGAGTTCTCCTTGGTGTTCTGACCAATATTTAACCCTCAAGCAACATCACAAAACAGATTATATGGTCATTATCTCATTGCTGTTTGTGGGTTCTTGCTGTGCACAGGAGCTGCTTAATTCCTACCATACAACAATGAATACACATCAAAAGTATTTCATTGGTTGTAAAGCACTTTGAGACGCCGGCAGGTTTGGAAAACACGTATATAAATGTTTTTAAGACCTTCGATTCCCAGATGCCACTTAACCATGTGCAATAAGCTTCTTGTTCTGCGAATAACACACATGCCATGATATGGTGTGATTTTCAAACAAAACTTTAGAAGCTGCAATTAAAAGATTAAATTATTTGGTTGAAGTCTGTCCTGCACAGAAAATGGAATCATGTATTGACATATTTAAAAGTAATGTTCGATTGTACTCAGCTGTAGTCTGAACAATCAACCTCAAGAGTGGAAAATGTAATTTATTTGCAATAATTGTATTTTGCTTTCTTGCTGCTCAATATACAGTAAGCTGATTTCAACCTTCCATTTCTTTTTGATTAGTGAAAAAGTGCCACATAAATTGATCTGTGATGCACACAGGGGATATTCCAGAATTTCAAAAACTGAGGGATGGCTTTTATTATTAAATTGTGGAAGATTATGCCAACCTCTGCTATAGTTTCAGGCTACCCTAGTATCTTGCAAAAAGAAGTTAAGTCCATAACTTGTTTATTAAGGGAAAGTATTGAGGTTTTTTTAATAGTGTTTGGCCTTTAAGCGTCTGCGAGTGTAATATACCGTTTTGTCTCCCTATTATTGTTAACCCCTTCATTTACAGAAACAAAGAAAGGTCCTCCCGATTTTAAAGGAGGATTGCCTCACAAATATGCTTACTAGGATCATAGGAACAGGAGGAGGCCATTCAACCACTTGAATCTGGTCTGCCATTCAGTTAGAGCATGGCTCGTCTGTATCTTTGCTTCATTAACCCACCTCGGCTCTGTATTTCCTTCATTCCTTCACCGAACAAAAAGCTATTTATTTTTATTCATTTGTAGGATGTGGGTGTCGCATTTGTTGCCCATCCCGAGTTGCCCTTGAGAAGGTGGTGGTGAACTGCCTTCTTGAACCTCTGCAGTCCCTAAGTTGTAGGTACACCCAGTCTTGAAATTTTCAATTTGACTCCCAGCCTCAACAGTCTGCAGGGGGAGAGGTTTTCATATTTCTGGTGCCCTTTGACTGAAGACTTGTTTTCTGATGGCAACCTGGCATTTTGGGCTACATAGAGACCCTTCTTTTGGACTCCGTGCCAGATGAAATAGTTTCTATCAACCCTGTAAACTTTGACCATCTTGTTATCGCTTCAATTATATCCCCCCCTTAATATTTCACACTTGAGGCAATGCAAAACTCGCATGTGTTACCTGACTCAATTAGCCCTGGCATCAATCTGCTGGATCTATGCTGCCTCCCCTCCAAGGTGACTAGATACGTCCTGGGACGTGCAGTGCCCAGAACTAACACAGTTATCCCAAATAGGCTCAAACCAGAAATTTATATAACTACAGCAAAACTTTCTCCCCATTGTATTCAAGCCCCCTTGAGATGAAGACCAGCTTTCCATTAGCCTTTCAATTTTAATTATTAATTCATACCTTTTGAAGTTGCATTTGATCTACTTGCTCTGGGATGGCAGTGTATTCTTGCTTCGGCAGCTTTCTTTGCCAAGTAGAATTCAGTGATAGTCTTGGGTCATATTAATAAGGGCCAAGACCGACTTCATAGGTCTTTAGATCACCCAGGAGAGCTCCCTCCTGATGCACCATCAATTAGACTCGAGTCATAGTGAAGTTCCAAACAACAGGCTTTAATACGCTAGATGTGAGCCAGGCAGTGGTCATACAGAGAAAGGCCGACTGCCAGCCAACACGAGCTCTTATACCCCGCCTTGTAGGTGGAGCTACCAATCTCTCAGCCAATCGGCGGGGAGTCACATGACCAGCCACAACCAATTGGCAGAGAGGCACATGACTTGCCTGGGCCAATGGGCAGCGAGGCTGCTGTACCAATGGCAGCCTGGTTCTCCGGTAATATGATCTCTCTAGCCATACTACCACAACTCCATGATGAGTTTCATTGCTTTTGGAACTGGGTTTGACCTGCTCTTTCCAGCCCTGTCTCTGGTTTCAGCGGTAATGCAGCTAACTTGGCACAGCAGGTAGATTGGTCTGCAGTATGACAGTGTAATGGTTATAACAGGTGAGCAATTGATGGATTGTTGGTCCACCTAAGGGTGGCATAGTGCTACTGTCACTGCATTTGTAATCCTGAGTAATGCTCTGGGGACTTGTGTACACCACGGCAGATGGCAAAATTTGAAATCAATAAAAATCTGAAATTAAATGTCTAATGATGACCACAAAACCGTTATCGATTGTTGTAAAAACCCATCTGGTTCACTAATATCCTTTAGGGAAGGAAATCTGCCACCCTTACCTGCTCTGGCCTACACATGATTCCAGATCCACAACAATGATTTTCATTGCTTTTGGAACTGGGTTTGACCCATTGCTGGCTCAACCAGCATTGTGGTTGACTCTTAAATGCCCTCTGAAATAGACCAGCAAGCCTCTCAGTTCAAAGACAATTGAGTGCGCCATGAATGAATAAAACAAATAAATCTTTCAAGGTGGCGAGAAGCTAGAAACCGTGAAGATTTGTGAAGACTTGGGGCTCCAGGTACGCATGCCATTAAAAAGTTATGACTCATACAGAAAATAATCAAACAGTCGAATGGAGTGCTGGCCCTTCTGTCTGGAGGACTCGAAAATAAAGTCATACTTCAGCTACACAAAGCCTTGATTAGGCGACATCTTAGTACTTTGAATAGGCGGCTTACCATCACCATCTCACGTCAATTAGGGATGAGCAATCAATGCCAGCCTTGCCAGTGATGCCCACATCCCATGATAAATAAATTTTAAAAAACATTCTGGGCACCGCAACTTTGGAAGGGTATATTAGTCTTGGAAGCGCAGCGTAGCATTTACCAGAATGGTGCTTGGATTTCAAGGGTTAAATTACACACAGTATGGATGTATTCATTGGAATTTAGAAGGCAGGGGTGATTTGATTATAGTTTTCAAGATATGAAGGGGAAGTGATATAGTAGATAGAGAGAAACTATTTCCGCTAGTGGAGGAGTCTAGGACTAGGGGGCATAGTCAAAAAATTAGAGCCAGACCTTTCAGGAATTAAATTAGGAAATGCTTCTATGGCCAAAGGGTGGTTGAAGTCTGAAACTCTTCTGCTAACGGCAATTAATGTAAGGCCAATTGTTAATGTTAAATCTCGAATTTATGGATGTTGATTCAGGGATATAGGGGTGTCGGTGGACATATGGAGTTAGCTGCAGATCAGCATGATCTCAGTGAATGACAGAACAGGATAAATGTGACCATCTCCCCCCATTAAAGTTGCCAGATTGTGGTACCCAACTGCTTTTCTGATCTCCTTCACATTTATCTAATCTGGCCAGCCCGTGACTTCGGTTCCCTGCTCTGAGGAATCGTAGCAAACCACTAAGTTGACCCACCAGCTTCTTGGATCAGTGAAATAGGACTCAGTGACATAGATGAGGGGGGTGATTCTCCCAAATGGAGCCCAAGTGTTCGCGCCGTTGTGAATGCCGTCGCGTTTCACGACGGTGCGAAACGGGCACGGGGACCACCGATTCTGGCTCCCACAGGGGGCCAGCACGGCGCTGGAGCGGTTCACGCCGCTCCAGCCTCCCTTCCCGGCGACAAATGGGCACCACGACAACCCGCGCATGTGCAGTTGGGCCGCGCCAACCTGCGCATGCGCGAGGGACTTCTTCAGTGCGCCGGCCCTGACTCAACATGGTGTCGGTGTTCAGGGGCCGGCCGTGCAGGAAAGTAGGCCCGGGGGGAAGAGGCTGGCCCGCCGATCGGTGGGCCCTGATTGCGGGCCAGACCCCATCGGAGGTCCTGCCCCAGAGATGGAACCCCCCCCCCCCCCCCCCCTGCAGTCCGCCCCCTGACCGTTCGCGCAGAGTTCCCGCCGGCAGCGACCAGGGGTGAATGGCACCGGCGGGACTCTGTCGTATCCGCACAGCCGCTCGGCCCATCCAGGCCCGAGTATCAATGGCCCCGCCGATTGCACCGCGCTGGCGCAAATGGCCCCGATTCTCCGCACATCCGAGAATCACGTGCCGGCTTCGGGGCGCGGTTGCGGCGAGGTAGTTCTGCCTTTTTAACAACATCCTGTTTACAGCAAAACCATCAGTTATTTTATTATTGATAAGAACTGAGATTCGTTTTCACAATAAGAGGCAATGTTAAGTAATTGGCAAAAGGCAAATGATTGCCTCGTTGTATGGGCGGCACGGTGGCACAGTGGTTAGCACTGCTGCCTTGGGGACCCGGGTTCGATTCCAGCCTTGGGTGAGTGTCTGTATGGTGTTTGCATCTTCTCACCGCATCTGGGTTTCCTCCGGGTGCTCCGGTTTCCTCTCACAGTCCAAAGATGTGCAGGTTAGGTGGATTGGCTGTGCTAAATTGCCCGCGGTGTCCAACGATATGCAGGATAGTTGGGATTGTTTCTGAGCACTTTTCATGGAGGTGAGCTACTGGTTTCCTAGTGCCTAGTAGTATGCCCTACCACAATGGAAGCCACTTCCTTCCCACTGAAGATGCATCCATGCCACCACTGCGACTCCTGCTGGGGGCCTTCAGCATTTCCCGCACTTGCAAAGAGCTATTGGCCTGATCCACAGGTCCTGCCGATTGGAGCTGCCAAAGCTGGAACCCAGCTGCCTTCTGTAGCTCTATGTATTTATCTCGGTGAACCACAAGCCTTTCCCTTATGCTGATCAAATTACCACACAACTAGTTATTTAGTTCAAAAGATGATTTATTTACAAACACAAGAGTTATCACAACATGCAAACACAGTATCTACGAGTTAAACTACACCTATCAGCTACAATAGCCTATACTTCAAGGCGACCGGCACTGTGCAAATGGATTAAGGCCTTTATCTGGATTTTACTTGGCTGGTTCAAAGAAAGTGGCTCTGTCTCTGCTGGGCTCATCCATCAGGTAGCGATCGTTGGTCTTGAACTTGGCTGGCTGTTCCTGCTGCAATTGGGTGGGCACAGGCCGGATCCAAGAGAGACAGAACACATGGTTGCGTTCTTTTCTATCCCCCTGGGATTTCGCGCTTTTTGGGGCGATCCTTAACCTTGGACCCAATAGTTCAACAGGGCTCTGATCACTCTCTTAGCGGGTCCTTAGCGGTCATTGACCTTGGCAGTTGTGCTTTCTGAGTAAGGGGAGTGGCGCTGATCAGTCTGTGGCTGTACTGGTTGCTTGATTGGAGTCCTATTGTCCTGGGAAAATGGGCCATTGAAATGTAAATGAGCGGGGGTTTTGGTCAGATCTGGTTAAGGGGTTAAGTGAAACCATAACCTTCCAATTAAGGGGCAATTTAGCGTGGCCAACCCACCTATCCTGCACATCTTCGGGTTGTGGGGGCGAAACCCACGTAAACACGGGGAGAATGTGCAAACTCCACACGGAGAGTGCCCCAGAGCCAGGATTGAACCTGGGACTTCGGCGCCATGAGACTGCAGTGCTACCACTGCGCCACCATGCTGCCCAGGAAAATACATTCTTTATACCATAACCAAAGAGAGCGTAGAGAAGGTGAAACTAAGGCCTGCCAAAGGCAATGCAGAATGTAGAGAACCATTCCAGAGTGTATGAAGTGAAGGGAACATGAGGAGCGTGTGGGCCACTGTGGGAGAAGAAAGGGTGGAAAAATCAGGGTAGGGCGGGGGTTAGTGCTGCTACTCCACCACCCGAGCTTAACTGACCGGATGTATTTGGGGTCCTCAGGTAGGGCGGGGATCAATGCCGTGATCCCCTACCTGGGTGACCTGGGTAAACGGGAAGAGTTTGTAGTCGTGTGGAAACCTGTCATAAAGACTAGGAGAACAGTGATCTGTTTCCCAACAAACCTATGCCTTCAACTGACATTGGGCATCTTACCCTCGAATCAGAAGAGTAATTTTGTGTCAAACGACTTGAATTAAAACTATGTGGTAGAAGAAGAAGAAAGGAAAAGGCGGGCAGGCTCCATCAGAACGTTGGACACCTTAATACTTAGGCGGTGTCCCTTTCTCATCATCTGGACACCTCAGGGTTCTGTACCAAACAGTGTTGTAAAAGCATTAATGAAATAAGACTCAGTATCTGAATCATCACCATCTCCCGGTTGCCAGACTCGTGCCTGCCGTTTCTGTGCCTGGGCCACGTGGGCCGTCGGATGGTCCGAATCGTCGTGCCGTACCAGTCTGCAAGGGTTGTCGCGGTGCCAAAGAGGGGCTTGTTTTTTACGAGGCGTAGGGGCGTTGGGAGTGGAGGGCGAGTTACTGTGGTCGGGTGGTGGATGTGGCGCTGGCTGGGGGAGGGCATATAGGGGGTCAAAGATATCTAAGTCGTGGTTCTGGGGGCTGGGGCAACTGGTGGCAGAGAGATCGCGCCAGTGTTCAGGGATAGTAATCAAATCCGGGAGGCTCTCGCTGTCGTCGGAGTCAAGTTCAAGGTGAAAGTCTGTACCTGAGGGCGGAGACAAGTTAGGGTCGGTGGGCGTAGACAAGGGACAAATGCCGGCATGGCTGGGGGAGGGTTGACGGGCGTAAGCATTGGACTCGGTTATCGATGGGCGGGGCGTGATCGTCTCCTATTGCCAGAGAGATGTGGTGGGAGTGGCTATATTATGATCTGTAGACATTGAATTGGTTGATGTGGAACCAACCAGTTTTACCATTGGGGTAGGTTATCTTGTACACGGGGGGGGCTCACTTTGTCTGAAGTGGAGTATGGTCCTGCAAATTTGGGGGGCAGGAATGAACTGGGGCTGTAAAGTGAAACCATTACTTGCTGACTGACTGTGTACTCTACGGGGTTTTGTCAAAGCAGACTTTACTCTGCTTCTTTCAAGTGCCGAATCAGACAGCTGCTGCGAGTTGTGCCACTTTAATGTTATCTGTAACCTGTTGGACTGCTTTTTTGTGGTGAGGGCGGTTACTATAGGGCTTGCCAGATCGAGGCCTAATAAATATTCAATACCCCTCATGGCTGTCCGGTCATGAGAGTGTGGGGGGTGAAACGTGTGGAACTGGAAACGGTGTGCCGAATAAACATGAGAGCAAATGGGAGGACTGTGTCTCACGTGGTATTGTTCAGTTGCACCATCTTCCTAATGGCCGCTTTTAAAGTTTGATTCATTCTCTCGACAATGCCACTGGATTGGGAGTGATATGCTGTATGGAATTTCTGCCTGATCCAAAAATTGTTGAACCATTTTGCATGACTCTGCCGGTCAGGTGGGAACCTTGGCCTGACTCAGTGCTGCGGGGGAGAACCCAGCGTGTGAATGTCTGTTGGGTCAAAATCTTAGCAGTGGCCTTTGCTGTGTTTGTCCGTGAGGGAAATGCTTCTATCCATTTAGTAAAGGTGTTGATTACAACCAGCAAATATTTGAAACCGTTTCTGCAAGGGGGAAGGGGGCCAATGTAGTCGATTTGCAAATTTGTCCAAGGGCCATTCACAGGTCGGCTGTGACGTAATTATCTTTTATTTGAGTAACGTTCGGGATTGTTCTGAGCACAGATAAGGCAATTCTCGACATAATGGGTTACATCGCTTTTTAAATCGGGCCACCAACACAAAGGTCCAAAATGGGCAATGGTATTGTCTATCCCCTGATGTCCGTGTCCGTCATGAAATTGGTAAATGAGTTGGTTTCTGTCCTGGGTGGGGACAAATAAATTCCATTTTTTGAAACTATGCCGTCCTGTACAGTCAGTTCGTCCTTCCATTTATCCTAGTGGGCTGGGAAGGTGCTGTCTAAAACCTGTTTGAGAGTGTCGTCTGCTTTTTGGGCTTGATATAGATCCTCAATATTGGTCTGGGAAACCTGGAGTGAGTGTATCGGTTCGCTTTCGGGTGGCTGCCAGAAGTGACCATGGCGTGATCCTGCTTTGGCTAAGGCATCTGCCTTTACATTACCGGGTGGGGAGGAGCGATGATGGCTTCTTACTTTAATGATACCGTATGTGCGATCTGAGGCTGTCTTGAGAATGTGCTTTAACAACGGGGCAAAGGATAGGGGTTTTCCATCGGCTGAAACAAAACCTCGAGATTCCCACAGGGGCAGGAATTCTGTTAAGCTATTGCACACACGCTGTCGGAGTGTATGTCTGCCAAGGTTGGAAAAGAGTCGGGGTGCTGAATTACATAGGCTTTGGCTGCGGGTTCTGCTGCTTGTGAACCTAGGTGGCCGGGTAATTTTAAAGAGATCTCTTCTAGTGGGCGTCCCTGCGCGTCTTCCACGTAAATTCCATAACCAGTAATTCGAACTCCATTTTTGATTGTGGAAGAACCGTCTACATACATTTTTTAAGTATCCCCTGTGGTTTGGGAATCCTATGTCTTACTGCCTGCTTGTGGGTGTAGTAACTTTGGGATAAAGGGTCCTGTGCGGTGTTAGGCTGCTATGATCTGGCACTCATGTGGGGTCCCTGCATATTTGAGATTATCGGCCAGAAATGTGTGGGTTTTGGTGCGTTTTACCGTAATGTCTCTGCCTTGTAACAGTCGTGTCCAGCGAGCTGCTCTGATTTGGCTGATTGAACCGTCCTTTAATCTACCGTCGAGTAATAGTTGCGTGGGGGTGTGCTCGGTCAAGATCGTGACTGGGTTGAGGCCTGTGATGTACGCAAAGTATTGTACTGCCCAAAAGACTGCAAGCAAGTGCCATTCGCAGGCTGAGAATCCTTGCTCTACGGGGTCTAACACTCTTGAGGCATAGGCTACGGGTCCTAAGTGATCGTGTCGTTCTTGCAGGAGCACTGCTGAAAGGGTTCGGTTGGTGGTTGCTACTTCTATGGCATAGGGCAAGTCTGGGTCTGGAACTTGGAAAGCGGGGGCTGTGCCTAGGGTGCGTTTTAAATCGTCAATGGCGTCTGTGTGCGGCGGAAACCATTCCCATGGGGCGTTCTTTCGAAGGAGGTCTGGGAGTGGGGCTGCTTTGGTGGCAAAACCATCTATATAATTTCTGCAATATCCTACCAAACCTAGGAATGACCGGAGTGCAGTGACATTTTGGGGCTGGGGCAAATTAACGATGGACTCGATCCATTTTGGCTCAATTTCTCTCTTCCCATGGGTGATGATGGTGCCTAAATAAAGAACCTTTTCCTTTACAATCTGGGCCTTTTTGGGGTTTACCTTACATCCGATTGATTGCAGTAGGCCTAGTAATTCAGATAAGAGGCCTACGTGTACCTCTTTTGTGTCCATTTGCAAGAGCAGATCGTCTACATATTGTATTAGGCATTCGGGTTGGGAAAATTTAGAAAGTCCGTTGGCCAATTGTCGGTGGAAAATGGAGGGGGAGTTATGGAATCCTTGTGGGAGGCATGTCTACGTGTACTGTTGCCCTTGTAACGTAAATGCAAATTTATACTGGCAGGCCCTGTCTAACGGGATGGACCAAATGCCATTGCTGATGTCCAGCACTGTGAAATACTTTGCCTGTACTCCCTGCTTGAACATGGTCGCGGGACTCGTGGGAACAGTGGGGGCTGCTAAAGGGGTTACTTTATTAAGTTCTCGATAGTTGATCATTAGTCGCCGTGAACCATCGGGCTTTTTTACGGGCCAAATTGGGGCATTATTTGTGGAAGCTATGGGCCGAATAACTCCTTAGTCTAACAAACTGTTAATAACCTTCAAAATCTCACCCTCAGCTTGCCATGGGAAACCATATTGCTTTTGCGGCTTTGGTTCAGGACCTGAAATTTTCACTGTACCTGGGATCTTCCCACAGTCGTGTTTGTGTTATGCAAACAAAACTTTGTGATTTACGAGGATCTCTCTAATCGTCTGGTCTGCACTAATTGTTTGCGGATTAAACCAAAAGTCCCCGACTGAGCAAATCCTGTTTTCATAATCCCCTACTGTGAGTGTAGCGGGAGCCCGAGCTGTTTTAGCCATTCGCCAGGCACATTTGTTTACTGGGCCAAACAAAAGGTTATGGGAGCTCATAAAGTCAATGCCGAAGGTGTGTTCTGCGGTTTGGGGTCAGTGAACTAAACCGATGGGGTGTTTGGTGCTAATGTTCCCTATCTGGATGGGTACGGGAGCTGTGATTTATCCTTGTTTCATGTGGCCTGTGAATCCACTCTGCTGGGCTCAACTGTCAGGTAGCGATCGTTGGTCTTGAACTTAGCTGGCTGTTCCTGCTGCAATTGGGTGGGCACAGGCTGATCCAAGAGAGACAGAACACATGGCTGCGCTCTCATTTACCCCCTGGGATTTCGTGCTCGTTGGGGCGGTCCTTAACCTTGGACCCAATAGTTTGACAGGGCTCTGATCACGCTCTTCGATTTTGGCCAATAAATGGGCGGGTGCCATGGTAGCTGGGCGGGTCCTTAGCGGTCACTGATCTTGGCACATGTGCTTTCTGAGTAAGGGGAGTGGCGCCGATCAGTCTGTGGCTGTACTGGTTGCTTGATTGGAGTCCTATTGTCCTGGGAAAATGGGCCATTGAAATGTAAAGGAGCGGGGGTTTCGGTCAGGTCTGGTTACCAGTGTTTTAGATACACATAGGCTGTGTACCTGTTTGAGTCCTGGGTTGGCCATAATTCCCATGGTCCTTTGCAGGTGGCCATCTTAGATGGCTACACTTCCCGAATTGGATAGGATTCCTGGAGGGAGCTTAATTGGATACCTCCAGGTTGATTGCATCCGTTGACCTGCCACTTACTCTTCTGACCAGGAATTCAACATCGGGATTGATTCGCCAGTGGTAAAATTCAGCCCATTTCTTTAAGCTTCTATCTCATCAGATGCTGCCTAACCTGCCGAGTGTTTCCAGCATTTTCTGTTTTTAGGAACATCTCTGCAGTAAGCTAGACAACTTTCAGATTTTTCATAGCATAGAATCAGAAACAAATTTCAGCACAGAAAGGGCTGTTCAGCCCATCATGTCTCTGCCAGCTCTTTCAAAGAGTCCCATTTCCCCATAGCGCTGTGCGCAATCAGATATCTACTTTTTAAGTAGTAATCTACTTTGCTTTGGAAAGATACAGTTGAGATTGCGACCACACCCTTTCAGACAGCGCAGTCCAAAACATAACCATTAGCTTTGTTTTCTTTTTAAAACAAAATCTCTACTTGTGGCCTCTGCTTCTTTTTTTGATGATTATTTTAAATCTTTGTCTCTGACCCTCTTGCCACCGGATACAGATTCTCACTATTGATTCATAGAATCCTAGATCTGCAGAGAACAGAATCTCACTATTGATTCCCTCAAAACATTTCAGAATATTGAACGCTCTTGTTAAATTTACTCTTAACTTTATCTGCTTAAAGCTTTGTTCCAGCTTCTTTATCTTAAAATATTGCCTTCATATAGCGCCTTTCACAATGCATCAAAGTGCTTTACGTCCAATGGAGTGATGTTTAAAGTAAAGACATGATTGTAATGTAGGAAACACAGCAGCCAATTTGCTCACTGCAAGCTCCCAGAAACAGCACTGTCACTTAACTTCAGTAATGTTTGCTGAGTGGTAATCATAGACCAGGCCTCGGAAAAAAATTATTTGCTGTTCTTTGAAATGTTGCCATGGAGACTTTTATATCCTTATGAGGGTGTAGGCGTGGGTGTCGGTTTAACATCTCATCTGAAAGGCTGCATCGACAACAGTGCGGCCCTCTTTCAGTATTGCATTAGGAGCGTCAGCCTAGATTTGGTAGACAAGTCATTGAGTGGAACCAGCTGACTGGCGAGGCAAGTATGCTACCAGCTGAATGATGGCTAATATGTATTATGTGATCTTAGGAAGTGGGCAGAATTGGTATTGTTTGTCCATGCCTGTTTTTTCCAAGGAGGTGGTGGGGCAACTGCGTGGCTTTCTGAAATAGACTAGAGTCCATGGAGTCAATCCCATTATGTGGAATTGAAGTCATAAATAGGCCAAAATGGGGAAGGATGGCAGGTTGAACCAGTTAACTTTTAATAGCCAATTAACTTTTAACTACCACGATTATGAGGGGCATGGATAGAGTGGATGGGCAGGCACTCTTTCCCAGGGTGGAGGGGTCAGTCACCAGGGGGCATAGGTTTAAAGTCAGTGGGGGCAAAGTTTAGAGGAGATGTGCGAGGCAGGTTTTTTTTTACGCAGAGTGGGGGTGAGTGCCTGGAACGCATTGCCAGGGGAGGTTGTGGAAGCAGACACATTAATGGCATCCAAAAGGCATCTTGACAAATCCAGGGATAGGATGGATATAGAGGGATGCGACACAAGGAAGTGCTGAGGGTTTTAGCCAAGGTTGGTATCATGACCGGTACAGGCTTGGAGGGCCGAAGGACCTGTTCCTGCTGTATTGTTCTTCGTACCACAATAAAATGCTGGGATCCCTGCGCACCCTAGTGTGGGTCATCTGCTCCTACCCAGTACTTCTCTTTGTTTTAATAGAACTTAAGTTGCCGTCGAAAAATTCAGAGCGATGCACTGTAGATGCAGTGTTGATCATATTATTAGTGTGAAACTCAGTGTATTAAAACAAGAATTTATATTTATTTCTGTTAACTTTCAGCTTCTTGATGGGACTTGGGGAGCTCAGCACTGAAGCACACTTGTTCACTTCCCATGAAATTGGTTGCTGAGGCTTGAGGCCTTGTGTGGCTGGATTGTGACAGGGTGCATGGCTCGGGTAGTGCACTGGTTTTAAGGCAAATAGGACAGCCGTCTTCTATTGTGGACAAAGTTGCCGAATGACGTCCCAGGTGCTTGACGCTCATGTGCAATAGGTGTTCAAGCAATGGCTGCCTTTTAAAGCACTTTCCAACTCCCCCTCCCCACCTTGAGGCCTGCCTGGTGATCCTTCCTCCAACGCCAGGAATGTGTGCCTGCCAGGAAGAGGCAGCAACCCTCTCCTGGCATTAGCTACACTTTGGATAATGAAACACCTAATGGGATAGAGAAGCAAAGAAATCCAGGGATAGAGGCGAGCAAATCATTAAAAACAGATTGGGACATTTTTCATCAGAAAAGGGAAGAAATAGAGGTGCCCTGATCGAGATCTTTCAAATTATGAATGGAGCTGGTGAAGGGCAATATGGAGAGAATGGTTCTACTTCCAGAAAAATCCACAATAAGAACTATATGTACCAAGATAATTCTGAATAAATCCAAGAGGAAAATAAGGAGAAATTTCTTCACTCAGAGTGGTTAGAATATGGAACTCATGACTGCAGGGAGTGATTGAGGCAAATAGTTTAGATCCTGGCAAAGCAAAACTAGATGAGTTCATGAGAGGAAAGGGAGTAGAAAGAAATGCTGAGAGGCAAAGATGAGGTAGTTGGAATGGAAGGTAACTTGTATGGAATATATAGACCAGTCCAGACTAGAGGGGCTGAATGGCCTGTTTCTGTGCTGTATATTGGACGAGACTTTCCAGCTGTTTGCGGCGGCGGGATCTTCCTGCCCCGCCAACGGCGCACCCCCACCATTGGTTTCCTGAGAAACCTAATTGACAGCAGCGGGACCAGAAGAACTCGCCACCAGCCAATGGTGTGCCTCCACCTGCCCCCAAGAAGCACACTGTACGGTGTCCACAGAATCTCACCCATTGTATGTCATCTTTATGATAAGTTCTATTTTTATCAAATTAACCTGCATTTGACACAGAGGACATCAGTAGGTATGAGCTTAGATATTTATATTTGTTCTGGCAAAATAAATTAATAATGATCAGGCACTTTTGAATTGAAAGATCAATTCACAATAGACAGTAAGTGTTGCTGTTGAGAATGTTCTGGCTGGGCAGTACTGCATGGTTCAAATCTTAGAGAAAGCTGAACTTAAACGCTGAACATCCCTACGCTTTAACTGTAGAAAGGCAATTGGGTGATCTCGGTCCACAGTGCTGCAGTGGTCTTGGGGGTTGCCTCAGCATCTTGCTGTCAGGGAGTGCCATTCAAGGGGAGGAGTGCATCTCTGTAACCTGCTCAGCCCTGCAACTCTCCAAATTCTCTCTGCTCCTCCAATTCTGGGCTATGGTGTACATCCCCAGTTTTGATCACTGCCCTGAGTTCTGGAATTCCCTTTTGAAACCTTTCCATTTCACTGTCTCTCTCTCTCTCTCTCTCTCCAACCAGTTGAGAAATGCATCTATTTTAAAATGCTCATTCATCTTTTCACCCTTGCTTTACGCTCTGGAATATCTCTATTATTTGCTTTAAAAAGCTCCTTAGACTCTGCCTCTCTGACCAAGCTTTCCATCATCTTCCTTTATCTCTCCTCATGTGTCTCAATGTCACATTTCTGTCTAATTCTGCCGCTGTGAAGCATTGTGAGACGTTTTGTTACATTGAAAGAGTGATATATATATATATGTAAGTTGTAGCACTGTTGTTGACTGCAGCATTGTATTTCAGAGCTGTGCTTGTGTCTGAAAGAGGAGCTTCAGTGAAATAACTCTGAGGCGTCTGGGTTTGGTCCCTATGACTACCACGTGCATTTCGTGAATAAATTGCGCCACTCCAGTGCCGTACATTTTATCACAGTTATTCCGTTGGGCACCTCTGCTTCTCCCGACAGCAGCGTGAAAAAAACCTTGCGCTGGATGAAATTTGACACTGGTGGAAAGTTTGAATTGACAATCTGCGTACAGTGGAGATTGGCATTCAGGAGTAGCACCCATTTGTTTTATTCCCCCCTCCGCCATTTTCACAGAGATGTCAACCCATTTGAGATAAGCATGTTAACTGCTCGATTAAGAAAGACCTTTAGTACATTTACTTTCATAACCTCAAAATGTCTCAAAAGTACTTTTGAAGTGCAGTCACCAATGTAAAGTAAGGAAGGCTGGCAGCCAATAGACGCACAGGAGGATCTGACATATAGCTAGACATTAAATGACCAGATCATTGTTTTGGCTGTTGCGTGAATGAAGTTCGGAAACACTTCAACAGACTAAGGCTGCTTGAAGTTTGGAACTGCCGTCTGCCAACAGCAGTTGAAGAATGGCCAGCTGTTAATTTTACATTTGAGGTTGATAGATTTTTGTTGACCAATTCTTCGGGGATATGTCGAAAAGGTGGGCTTGTGAAGTTAGGTCACAGACCAGCAATCATATCATCGAACAGTAGAACACACTTGTAGAGCTATATGGTCTCCCTCTTCCTATCAATAAGAGCGAACTCCTCCCTGCTCTTAACTCAGTGCCCTGCAAATGGTTCAATTTCAAACATATTCCCTTTTAAATCTGACTAATCTGTCTCACTCTTTCAGTAGGGGTGAAAGTGTAATGACTGTGGCAACCTGATCGAACTGTCCATTATCCCAGTTTAATTAGCCCGCGGTATCTTACTCTGTACCACTTAGAGTCATTCCAGGATATGTGAGAGTATAGTTTAAACATTCCGAGAAGTTAGTTATTTTGTGCATAGTTACTCTCAAGTGTCCATTATTCTCCATTTAGCCATTCCCACTTCTGTGGAAATGGCCCATGCACCGCTCCCTGCTCTCATATAATTGCCTTGTTGGCAGGTCATGTTACAGTTGTATAGGACTTTGGTTCGGCCACATTTGGAATACTGCGTGCAGTTCTGGTCGCCACATCACCAGAAGGATGTGGATGCTTTGGAGAGGGTGCAGAGGAGGTTCACCAGGATGTTGCCTGGTTTGGAGGGGGCTAGCTATGAAGAAAGATTGAGTAGATTAGGATTGTTTTCATTGGAAAGACGGAGGTTGAGGGGGGACCTGATTGAGGTCTACAAAATTATGAGAGGTATAGACAGGGTGGATCGCAACAAGCTTTTTCCAAGAGTGGGTGTGTCAGTTACAAGGGGTCACAATTTCAAAGTGAGAGGGGGAAAGTTTAAGGGAGATGTGCGTGGAAAGTTTTTTACGTAGAGGTTGGTGGGTGCCTGGAACGCTTTACCAACGGAGGTAGTAGAGGCGGGCACGATAGCATCATTTAAGAGGCATCTAGACGGGTATATGAACGGGCGGGAACAGAGGGAAGTAGACCGTGGAAAATAGGAGACAGGTTTAGATAAAGGATCTGGATCGGCGCAGGCTGGGAGGGCCGAATTGCCTGTTCCTGTGCTGTAATTTTCTTTGTTCTTGTTCTTATATATACCCCCGGGCAATGTCACAAAGCCGATTATCTCGTCTCTTGGGTCATTGCTGCTTGTGGGATCTTGCTGTGCACAAATCGGATGCCGCGCTTCTTCCTACATTCCCGTAGTGACTGCAATTCAAAAATACCACCTAGGCTGCAAAGTGCTTTGCGATATCTTGAGGATGCGAAAGGCGCTATTGAAACGCCCGTCTTTCTTTTTGCCATGAATCAGTCTGCAGTGCTTTGCACCTCTTGAATCCTGTAAGCCGTCTGTGCCCTTGGATTAGGCACATTTCAACTGTTCTAACATTGGCCATTCTGTTGGCGTCCACTGGGTCAGGTGAAAATGTCCTGGCGGAAAGTTTTTTTAAAAATTGATAAGGACTATAAATAATACTACACTTTGTTACGCGCTGAACAGCAGAGTGATTTCGGCAAAACATATTGAGTTAATGTGAAATTTTCATGTAACAATACAATTCTACCTTTTCTATATTGCATTAGTGAGCCTGCTGATATGCTGTTACTTGATTTAAGAATTCCCCGACGAACAATGCAGAAAGTACCTCGGCTCAAGCTTCCATTTTCTCTGGCTCGTGATTCATTTATACAGAGTTTTTTTTAATAATTCAGACCAAGACATTGAGAGAGTTAGAGCAGCAGAATTGCTGCCCATTGAACGCAGAGAAATGAGAGGTGCAAAACTTCTAACAGGCAAAAAAGGATAGCTGGAAGTTTCATCTTTTAATGACCGAGGAAGCCAGCGGTAGGAAACAAATATTTATTTTAAACGATTTACAATGCTCTGGCCATGGCAGTAACTATCCGCAGCCACAGTCCCCGTAGGGCCAACCAACAGCTCCAGGCACTGTTCAAGCCACCTTTTATGGTCCGTTCTAACAAGCTCCAGCTAGGTGGCCTCCGCCCCCTACCTGGGGTGATTGAACTCCACAGGCCCTACAGGGATAATGGTTTCCTCGAGGACCTCTTGGGGGTTATGACACCTTTCTTTCTCCCGCCCACCTGTCCAAATTTCCCCTTCTGCCGCCATCAGTGGGAGGTTTCTGTGCCGCTTTGCCCGAGGCTGAGCGTCAGCTTTGGGCAGTTCTGGATCACGGGGTATATACCAGTTCGTCGACCACCTCTTTCTGGCCGACCTCCGGAGGGTTATCCCCAGAAACCTGGTCCCAAAGAAGACATCGTTTGTCTGTGCAGATGCTTCTGTGTCTATCTCCGAACCGGAGTTATCTTCTTCCTGCTGATCTGCTCAATGAGTCATAGCCGGTTGAGTCCCGTGGCTGCAGGGTGGCTCTCGGTAAGGCAGAGGCGTTGATGGCGCTGGTTGGCCGTTGTGTAGCCCGGGCACCCGCTTCCTGAAGTGTTCCGCATGTTTCCACTGAACTCTTCCGTGAATTTGAACTTTGTAGGAAACCGGCCCCATTCTCTCGAGCACGATTCCTGGGAAGCGGAATGCCCCATCTCCGACGTTGTGAGCATAGACCGTGTCCTCTAATGGAAACTGCTGCCCTAACATCCTCCAGTCATGGTGCTACTTCAAAGCTTACTACTGCACCTCCACTTTCCCGCCTAAGTTTAGAAAAATCAGGCTCGATTTGGTCCTAATCCTGCGGCCCATTAGTAGTTCTGCAGGTGCTACGCCCATCGCCACATGCAGCATTGTCCGGTAGTTAAAAAGGAATCATGCCAGTTGTGTGGCGATTGAGCCTGTGGTCTGCTTTTTTTGAATGTCTGGACCGCCCTTTCTGCCAGAGCGTTAGATGAGGGATGGTACGGGCGGTTCAGATGTGCCGAATTGCAGAATGTGGTAAATTCATCGCTTATGAAATGAGTACCGTTGTCTGTCGCCAAGATCTCTGGGATCCCATGGACACTAAAGAAGCAGCTCAGCTTTTCAGCGTTGGCTCTTGACTGTCCCTCTCACCCCTTCCCTTCTCGACTCTCCCTCTCACAGTTTTCCTTCCAGAATCTCCTTCTCACTGCTTCCATCCCGGCTCTCCCTCTCACCACTTCCCTTCCCGACTCTCCCTCTCACCGCTTTCCATCCCGACTCTCCCTCTCGCCACTTCCCATCCCGACTCTCCCTTTTACCGCTTCCCTTCCCGACTCTCCTTCTCACCGCTGCCCTTCCCGACTCTCCCTCTCACCGCTTCCCATCCCGGCTCTCCCTCTCATCGCTTTCCTTCCCGACTCTCCCTCTCGCTGCTTCCTTTCCCGACTCTCCCTCTCACCACTTCCTTTCCTGACTCTCCCTCTCGCTGCTTCCCATTCCGACTCTCCCTCTCGCCGCTTCCCTTCCCAACTCTCCCTCACGCTGCTCCCATCCCGGTTCTCCCTCTCACCGCTTCCCATCCCGACTCTCCCTCTCATCGCTTCCCTCCCCGACTCTCCCTCTCGCTGCTTCCATCCCGGCACTCCCTCTCACCGCTTCCCATCCCGACTCTCTCACTCACCGCTTCCTATCCCGACTCTCCCTCTCGCTGCTTCCTTTCCCGACTCTCCCTCTCACCACTTCCTTTCCCGACTCTCCCTCTCGCTGCTTCCCATTCCGACTCTCCCTCTCGCCGCTTCCCTTCCCAACTCTCCCTCTCGCTGCTTCCCATCCTGACTCTCCCTCTCGCCGCTTCCCTTCCTGACTCTCCCACTCACCGCTTCCATCCCGACTCTCCCTCTCACCGCTTCCCTTCCCAACTCTCCCTCTCACCGCTTCCTTTCCCGTCTCTCCCTCAACGCTTCCCATCCTGTCTCTCCCTCTCACTGCTTCCCATCCCGACTCTCCCTCTCACCGCTTCCCATCCCGACTCTCCCTCTCACCGCTTCCATCCCGAATCTCCCTCTCACTGCTTCCCATCCCGACTCTCCCTCTCACCGCTTCCCTCCCCGACTCTCTCTCATTGATTCCCATTCCGACTCTCCCTCGCACCGCTTCCCTTCCCGACTCTGCATCTCACCGCTTTTCTTCCCGACTCTCCCTCTCGCTGCTTCCCTTCCCGACTCTCCCTCTCGCTGCTTCCCTTCCCGACTCTCCCTCTCACCGCTTCCTTTCCCGACTCTCCCTCTCGCTGCTTCCCATTCCAACTCTCCCTCTCGCCGCTTCCCTTCCCAACTCTCCCTCTCGCTGCTTCCCATCCCGACTCTCCCTCTCGCCGCTTCCCTTCCTGACTCTCCCACTCACCGCTTCCATCCCGACTCTCCCTCTCACCGCTTCCCTTCCCAACTCTCCCTCTCACCGCTTCCTTTCCCGTCTCTCCCTCAACGCTTCCCATCCTGTCTCTCCCTCTCACTGCTTCCCATCCCGACTCTCCCTCTCACCGCTTCCCATCCCGACTCTCCCTCTCACCGCTTCCATCCCGAATCTCCCTCTCACTGCTTCCCATCCCGACTCTCCCTCTCACCGCTTCCCTCCCCGACTCTCTCTCGTTGATTCCCATTACGACTCTCCCTCGCACCGCTTCCCTTCCCGACTCTGCATCTCACCGCTTTTCTTCCCGACTCTCCCTCTCGCTGCTTCCCTTCCCGACTCTCCCTCTCGCTGCTTCCCTTCCCGACTCTCCCTCTCACCGCTTCCCATCCCGACTCTCCCTCACCGCTTCCCATCCCGACTCTCCCTCTCACCGCTTCCCTTCCAGACTCTCCCTCTCACCGCTTCCATTCCCGACTCTCCCTCTCACTGCTTCCCATCCCGGCTCTCCCTCTCACCGCTTCCCATACCGACTCTCCCTCTCGCCGCTTCCCATCCCGACTCTCCCTCTCACCGCTTCCCTTCCCGGCTCTCCCTCTCACCGCTTCCATTCCCGACTCTCCCTCTCACTGCTTCCCATCCCGGCTCTCCCTCTCACCGCTTCCCATCCCGACTCTCCCTCACCGCTTCCCATCCCGACTCTCCCTCTCACCGCTTCCCTTCCCGACTCTCCCTCACCGCTTCCCATCCCGACTCTCCCTCTCGCCGCTTCCCTTCCCGACTCTCCATCTCACCGCATTTCTTCCCGACTCTCCCTCTCGCTGCTTCTCTTCCCGACTCTCCCTCTCGCTGCTTCCCTTCCCGACTCTCCCTCTCACCGCTTCCCATCCCGACTCTCCCTCTCACTGCTTCCCATCCCGACTCTCCCTCTCACCGCTTCCCTTACAGACTCTCCCTCTCACCGCTTCCATTCCCGAATCTCCCTCTCACTGCTTCTCATCCCGGCTCTCCCTCTCGCCGCTTCCCTTCCCAACTCTCCCTCTCACCGCTTCCTTTCCCGCCTCTCCCTCTCGCCGCTTCCCTTCCCGACTCTCCCTCTCACTGCTTTTCTTCCCGACTCTCCCTCTCACTGCTTCCCATCCCGACTCTCCCTCTCGCCGCTTCCCTTCCCGACTCTCCCTCTCACCGCTTCCCTTCCGGACTCTCCCTCTCACCACTTCCCACCCCGACTCTCCCTCTCTCCGCTTCCCTTCCCGACTCTCCCTCTCACCGCTTCCCTTCCCGACTCTCCCTCTCACCGCTTCCCATCCCGACTCTCCCTCTCACCGCTTCCCATCCCGGTTCTCCCTCTCGCTGCTTCCCTCCCCGATCTCCATCTTACCGCTTCCCATACTGACTCTCCCTCTCGCCGCTTCCCTTCCTGACTCTCCATCTCACTGCTTCCCTTCCCGACTCTCCTCGCCGCTCGTCAATTAAAAATATCAAAACTCAGATTGATAGAATTTCTTTCGACGAGGGCAATAAGTATGGGATGGTGTCAAATTACAGATCAGCCAAGGTCTCCGGAAATGGCAGATCACGGTTGTGGGACTGAATGGCCTCCTTATTTACCTGTGTTCCGGTCAGGGTAGTTATCAATCTTAGTGCATCCAGGGTAGTAGTGAAAGAGGAAGTTCTCCCCCAGTATTCCAGGAATAAAACGCTTATGGATGCTTTCAAATCTTCTCTGTAGTTGCTACCAAAGGACTGAACTCCCCCTGTTCTGAATGAACATTTGTGTTACCCAAAGGCCCCTTCTGGAGTCTGAGTGCTCTTGTCTGTAAAGGATGATGGTATCAGTAGAAATGTTTTCATTGGCAGCGGATCAAACTTAATATTGTTTCAGTCTGTGGGTTGCATAATCTCAGTAAAGGGTTGCCCTTTGCTACCCTTTAAGTAATTAAACTGTTTCTTGGTAGCTGTGTTTTAGTGTGTGAGCCAAGAATTTGGATGAAAGGGAGTGGTAGGAAAGTTTGGTTTGAATTTTCAGTAATTAGATTTAATAAAAGAAGATAAACTTTCAGATGACAGTGTAACGCCTTCCATTACTGAAAGCAGGAATGAATGCACTCGGGCGCTTTGCTCTGTCAAATCTGGAGAGTTGGATTTCCGAGTGTGTTGCCCTGGCAGCCAGCAGAGACAGGCATCATAAAATTGCCGATGATTACCCACCCACCATGGGTGGTACATTGCGGAAGGAGCAGGAGGAGTGTACGCTGTCGTTGGTGAGCCTCCCAAGGGGAAGTGAATCCAGACCTGCAGGTCCCTTTTAGGCTGCAGTGGTTACTGCAGCCTTCATTAATTCGAGCTTTGCCGCAGCTTTCCAAAGCTCTGTCGAGGCCACAATAATAATAATTAATAATCGCTTGTTGTCACGAGTAGGCTTTAATGAAGTTACTGTGAAAAGCCCCTAGTCCCTACATTCCGGTGCCTGTTCGGGGAGGCCGGTACAGGAATTGAACCCGTGCTGCCGCATTGTTCTACATTACAAGCCAGCTATTTAGCTCACTGTGCTAAACCAGCCCCGACTAGAGTATTGCATCCAGTTCTGGCCTCTACACGTTCAGAAGAGGTCTTGTGAGAATGCAGAGGAGGTTGACAGGACTGGTTCCAGAGTAAATGACTGCCTGGGTTGCAACTGAGTCCATGGGTCTCTCAAGAACCCACACAGACATCAGCAAACACCAAGTCAAACAATCCCACTGAAACTAGGTCTCACGAGGGGTTCCCAGCTTCCCCTTCAAAGATCTCTCCTTGGCATCCTCTCCCAAAGGCTCCCACTCACATGGCTTAACAATAGTTCATGTCACAGTGTTTCAACCTTGCCTTCCAAGATTCCTTCTCCTTGAGTTCTCGAGGATAACTCAAACACTAGCTCGCAAGCAGACTTTCAGATCTATGGTCATGTCAGGTTGAACACCTGCTCCAAAGGAGTACATTTTCCCCAACAACCCGCTTAAAGTCTTCTCCCTGTAGCTCTTTTTAATAAAACTTAACCTGGCCCCATTTCTGCCGCCTTGGCCTTTATGACACTAATGAGCTGGCAGACTGCCTCAAATTGACTGCCTTAGGAAGAGTTGTTTACTGCGCCTTGAACTAATCTGATGACCTATCAAAATACTTCCGAGTAACCACAGTAACTAGCATTGGAACATCCTGTACATTAAATGTTACGACTTCCACAGACTGCTAATTTAGCACCCAGGGGCACAAAGATCAACAATTGTATGACACTAGTCCAATGACATTGCTACTACGCCACCGCCTGCACTGCCAATCTATTGGTGGATTTCGCCTCTGATGGGCAAAGGGAACGGAAGGCCTCTGGTAATATTGACAGTATTCACGACACTATCTCCAAATGGATATGAAGTGTCGACACTGATGAAAAAGCGTGCTGCACTGTCAGAGGAGCCATCTTTTGGATATGCCGTTGGGACCTAAGGTACTGGGTAACTGTAAAAGATCCAACGCGCCATGCAGCTAAGCGCAGAGAGTCCCCCCTGGTGTCCTGCGCAATATTTATTCCTCAACCAACATCATCCCAAAACAAAAAACACTCGGGCCATTCAGCAGAGCTGGCAGCATCAGTGGAGAAAGAAACAGAGTTAACATTTCAGGTTGTTGACCTCTCTCAGAACTTCCTCAAACACAGACCAATCTGATCATTATCACGTTACTGTTTGTGGAAGCTTGCTGTGTGAGAGTGGACTGTCGTACGCCCTACAACTCGACAGTGATAAATCAAAAATAATTCATTGTCTGTGAAGTGCTTTGAATCTGGAGTTCGTGAAAGGTACTGTATCAATGCTTTCTTAGTTATGAATTCTTTATACGAAAATGTTCTTTCCTTCATTTCTTTCTTTCCTTCTTGTCAATTCTTGTATGTCAAAGAGGCCTTCTGAACAATATTGTACTCGGCAAATTAGGTAACACTGCCATTGCTGGCCTTGTGTTCTTCCCCCTTCATTGCACCCCTCCCCCACCTGCTTCAAAGCCCTGATCCCTCTTTAGTTCTCCGGAGTGCTGTCGGAATCCAGGAAGTGCAATGATTCATAAATCTGAAAGCTCTCTTCAGATTTATAATGCAGAACAGGCTAAGGGGAGACTTAACTGAGGTAAATCAAATTGAGGGGCCTAGAGAGAGTGGACAGGAAGAACCTACTTTACAGGACAGAGAGGTAAATAACGAAAGGACGTTGGTTTAAAGTAATTCTAGGATAAGAGCGAATTGAATAGAGGTTTTTTCACTCAGAGGTTGGGGGGGGGGGGGGTTGCTTGTGGAGACAGAAACACTAATTGCATTTAAAGATAATAAGATCGGCACTTGAAACTCTGTTACCAACAAGACTTAGAAAGTGGGATTCGGCTGGACAACTCTTTTTCAGCCAGTATAGACACAAACAGGCTGAATAGCCTCCTCCAATGTGAGAAATTTTCCACGGTTGATTCCGTCCTGCTGATTCAGAGTGGCCCACAGCCATTTAACCCTTCAGCGAGTGTTGGTTGGCTGCCGGACCTCATTCGGAGCAAATCCCACCTTCAAGAGCTGCCGGCTAATCTGATTGCTGGCAACTCTCCAGTCTTTTGTGCACTGTGCTGTCGTGGACAGAAGGGGTAGTTCAAGAAGACGTCTGAGACTTAAGTCCAGGCACCAGAGGCCCAGGTATTTTTCAGGTGCTCTGGACCGGGTAGGGTAGGGAAGGCGGAGGGGGGTGTGGGGGCGGTACTGGCTGGAGTCACAAAGGAACGGTCGATGGGGGGCGGTGTATGGGAGGGGAGAGGTCCAGAGGCTACTGGGCCTTGGGGAGCAGGGGCGAATCCCAACTTCTGAAGGGGCTTATGATGGAGGTGAGGTTCCCCTACAAGGCCCTGTCCACCCCAGCGCCATGTTTCCCTGAGGGCTGTCGAAAGCTATTCCTTTGATATCTGCTTAAGCAAAGGTTTATACTGACTTCTCTGGAAGCTGAAGTACTTTGTGAGCTGGTCCTGGTCGAAGATTTATGCTCTGGGCTCTGTGAACAAAACACACCCATGTCTATGGAATTCCTTTAAGGTGCAGACTTGGAGAGACACCAAGATTTCTGGTGCTTGATCTTGGAGACAAAGTCAGTGTAAACCTTTCCCAAAACAGGTTCTCCCACCCATTAACAACAGAGAAAAAGGTATGCTTGCCAACTCTGAATGGATCTATTCTTAGAGGTTTCCTTGCAGGACCTCCCTCGCCCAGTCAAGCTGTCTTTATTCTTACCTCACCAATGTTGTTACTGTGTTCACCTTTGGTCCACTTACCTAAGGAAGCATATACTGGCCTTAGAAGGGAGTGCAAAAAAGGTTCACCTGATTGCGTCTTGGGAATAAGAGGGCTCCTTTGGGCCGAGCTGGAGTAGGGTGAGGGAGTTGGGAGAATGAGAGTTGATCTCACTGAAATGTGTAAGATTCTGAGGGGGCATGGTGGAGTGATGCTTAGCAGATATTTCCCTTTGCGGGCATATCCAAGACTGAGGGCCGAAGTCTCAGGATAAGGAGTCAGACATTTACGGCTGAGATGAGACATTTCTTCATGCAGTGGATCGTGAATCTTTGGAATTCTCGAACTCGGTGGTCTGTGAATGCTTGGCCGTTGAATATATTCAGAACTGAGGTTAGTAGCGCTTTTGAGTACTGAAGGTACCAAGGAATGCAGGGATTTTTATAAGTGTGTTCTTTCATGTACATGGACAGAACTGGCTCGGCCAATATTATATTGATCATCCATCCCTAATTGCCCATGAGAAGGTGGCGATGAGCTGCCTTCATGAACCGCTGCAGCCCATGTGGTGCATGTGCACCCACAGTGCCGTTAGGGAGGGAGTTCCAGCATTTAAACCCAGCGACAGTGAAGGAACGGTGATATGTTTCCAAGGCAGGATGGTCTGTGGTTTGGAGGAGAATCTGAAAGTGGTGGCGTTCCCATGTATCTGCCCCCCTTGTCCTTCTATGGGGCCAAGGAAGATGCCGAAGAAACCTTGTAGATGGTAGAGACTGCTGCTGCTTTGAGGGTAACGGTGGAGGGAGTGGATGTTGAAGGTTGTGGATAGGGTGCTTGAAATTGAGAGTGCTTCAGATTGAGCCACCACCATGCCTGCTGTTCAAGTGGGCTGGTTTGTCCTGGACGGTGTCAAGCTTCTTGAGTGTTCACTGAGCTGCAGACAAGGGGAGAGTATTCCATCACATTCCTGACATGTGCCTTGTAGATAGTGGACAAGCTTTGGGGAGTTAGGAGGTGAGTTCCTCGCTTCAGAATTCTCAGTCTCTGACCTGCTCTTGTACCCACATTTGACTAGTTAAGTTCAATTTCTATTCAATACTAACTTCTCGAATGTTGAAATTGGGGGATCCAGTGATGGTAATGTCATTGAATATCAAAGGGAAATTGATAGATTGTCTCTTGTTGGAGATGGTCATCACTTGGCACTTGTGTGGCATAAATAGGAAGGAGAGTGAAGTTCAGCAAAAATATGACCTCTTTACAGAGTGAATTTGCTGAACCAGTGAATTACCCTGTGGCAAATTCATTTTTTAATCTATATGCAAGATGGTGGCGGTTGGGAGGGATGCTTCAGAAACTCATTTTGCAGCGTCACCTACTGACCAAAGCCTGCAGTGCATCATGACAGTTGACATGGCAAAATTGAATGGTTGTTACAATTGTTGGTAGCACCTTCTTGTCAACAGGATTTCAAGGCAGAAAGTTAAGGGGCCAGTAAGACTTTTCAGGAAATAGATTGATTGCTGATATCTGCCCTTCAAAAAGAAAACCAGTGATATTTTTCCAAGTCATTTTTTTTCATAATGTTCTGCTTTTAAATAATTATAACAGTTTCACAGGCTGTGACTGTCAGTTTTATTGATTGAGGCAGTTTGTTTGTTCCTGAATTTGAAGATTGGCTATTGTATAAATGTTTAACTCCTTTGTGAATTATTTTAAAGCAGCTATTAACCCTAAATTACTTTTATAAGTGTCTTCAAGTGTAACTTCCGCCCTTATAATTAATTCAATGCCTGCCTGCTTTGATTTAAGACGTAAACACAGATGATATCACTGAGACAAATCAAAGCAAATTCAGGCTACAACATTGGAAAGAAAATAAAGATTTGTATATATGAAGCACTATGCAGTACAATGTAGGAAATGCAGCTGCCAATTTGCAAACAGTGAGATGTCACAAACAGCAGTGTAAGGATGACCATCAGGGTGAATGCGCCTGTTTTTCTTCAAAATAGTACCATGGAATCTTATATGTGCACTGAGCGAGCAAATGGGGTCTCTTTCTTATCCAGAAGACACTGGGCTCAATGACATCAGCACAAAAGGCAAGCTTAAGTTCATCTTTGCAACTCTTTGACCTTTCAAGAATCTCTGATATTGAAGCTGTCTGTGTAATATACGCTGGAATTCAGTTCTATAAAATTATGGGAAAATGGGATCCAGTACCATTGGTTGAATAATTAAGTGAGATTAATGGTGCCTGATGTAACCTTTGTTGTTATTGCGACAATTGTTCTGGCAGCCTGTACATTTTTAAAACATTTCCTCTCTTGCCCTTTACGCATTCCTTGAGCATGTTTAACAAGGGAAGAAGGTTGTAATTAAGTGCTTCATTTGCAATTACAGGAAGCCTTCCTTATGAATATAAAATAGTCATCGCTGGAAACCATGAACTGACGTTTGATAAGGACTTCATTGCTGAGCTGGTGAAGCAGGACTACTACCGCTTCCCATCTGTCTCCAAGTTGAAGCCCGAGGACTTTGACAATGTCCAATCACTCCTGACCAATTGTATTTACGTGCAAGACTCAGAGGTAACGGTGAAAGGATTTCAAATATATGGCACACCATGGTAAGTTTTAATTTGATATTCAGCTGGCTTATAATGTGTCCATTAGTGACCAGAATGGTTTTAATCTGTATTATGCCTTCATTAACTGTTGGAATCATAGAGTTGTCGCAGAGCAGGAGGAGGCCATTTTGGCACGTCGTATCTGTGTTGACTCTGCAAGAGCAACTGAGCTAGTCCCACAGCTCTGACATGACCTTGCAAATATTTTCTTTTCAGGTGCCTATCCAATACTTTTTGAAAGGTGTGTTGTATCAGTTACACTTGCAAGCAGTGCATTCCAGATCCTGACCACTTGCTGTATAAAAAAGGTTTTCCCTCTCGTCTCTGTTGGTTAGGGCTAGGAACTTGTGTAGGACGTTTGGGAACACTGTCCGCTGCTGTGTTTTCCAACAGGGATCCTTGTTTTTTTTTGTTTCATAGAGGCATTCCACTGGACCATCAAGTGGATTATTTCTGGGGAAGAGAGCTGTCAGAGCTCTGGCTGTTGGTGCGATTCTGACATAAACCACATCCCCCGAAGAGACAAGTCAACCAGTCAGTGTTTGGATTGTGTTGTGGCTTTGGAGCGTTCAAACTTCATCTAAACACTAAAGCAAAACTCGCGTTCATCAGAAACAAATTAAAAAGCAAGACTGCCAGCAATTTATAAAGTAAGGGAAAAAAAGAATGGAATTGGTATAACCTCAGGATGTCCCAATGTGCTTGACAACCAACAAGTACTTTTTGAAGGATCATCCCTAGAGGAAGGGAGAGAAACATGGCAGCCAAATGGCACATAGCAATATCCCACAAACATAGCAATATCCCACAAACATAGCAATATCCCACAAACATAGCAATATCCCACAAACATAGCAATATCCCACAAACATAGCAATATCCCACAAACATAGCAATATCCCACAAAATAGCAATACCCACAAACATAGCAATATCCCACAAACATAGCAATATCCCACAAACATAGCAATATCCCACAAACACAAATGTGAAAATGATCTTTTTTTATTGACACTACTTGTAGGGTAAATATTCAGCCGGACATCTGGGAGAGCTCCCCGTACCTTTTTATTATTCATTCATAGGGTAAAGGCGTGTCTGACAAGGCCAGCATTTACTAACTGTGGTGATTGTAGATCTGAGTAGATGCAATACAACTGAGCAAGCAGTAGAGGGAGCACGGGAGAGCTATAAATACACAGAGACAGGAAGTGAGGACACACTTCACAGAGGGTAGAACTGGGAGCAGGACACAGACACACAGGCAGGCAGCATTTGAGGTAGCCGTAAGTTAAGCTCTGAAGACAGAACAAATTCACAATAAAGCATCTTCTCCACCTTTGAGACTACGAGCTTTATTAAGACACGAGGAACAACACATGGCACCAAGAGTGGCTTCAGACGCTTACTACAGGACAACTCAGCTGCAGATACAGAAAGAAAAAAATGGCATGGAAATCTCCTACTGGACATTCGACTTGTGAAGACATCGCTTATTCGAGGATGTGGCTTGGAATCCCACCTCAGCTGGACATGACCGGAAATGTAAGAAATGTCTGGAAAACATTTAAACAAATGTTCGATTTTTATGTCATAGCTAATGATGTAGCAGCAGCCACAGACGAAATTAACATAGCAATGCTCATCGCAGGACATGAAGCTAGGAAAGTATATAATGGATTTAAATACTCAAAAGGTGAAGACAGCAACAACTACTAAACGAATTTGAAGAGTACTGTAAGGAATTTGAACAGCACGGTATGCTGAGAGGCCAAACTGCACAGAGACTGAGTGATGCAAAACTCTACAAACAGAAAGGGTTCAGTCAAGAAATCGCGAGTGAAAAGTACAGATCAAAAAGAAGAAATAACTTGAATTTTTCACAAAGCCAAAACGCTGAAATCCTGTCCAGATCGAAAGGAAAAGGTAACTTACAACTTTCAGAAAGAAAAAACGCTGAAATCCACGATAAAATGGCGCTGGAGCACAGTCTCGGGCAGACAAAGAACAAAAAACTGCGTCTGCGCAGGAAACAGAAGTCACGGATAACTCTCTCAACACCCTGGAAAAAGCAGTCTGCACCACCCAAAGTGAAGAGAACAAAAAGAAATCCGAAGCAAAAAAAGATGATTTGGTTTTCGAAGATTACTACTCAGACATGGCTGAGTTATTCGGATATGCTGATCACAGCATCAGTGACACAGTCGCAAAGCTCAACACGAATCTACTCGTGGTAGATGAATCCAACACCATGGTGCCATGGCAGATCGTCGATACATTGGATGACAGCAATACCCAAGACGAAGACGACGCCACACAGAGAGCACAGAAAGACTCCAGAGAGAGAGAGCGATGACAGGCTCCACAGTGAGAGTGATGAAAGACTCCAAAAGGGAAGCAAGCAAACACTCCCTGGCGAACACCATGCATGAACAAGACCATGAAGGTCAACCCGCCGTATCTGAGCAACCGCAACTATGAAAGTCTACCAAGCTCACATAAACAAGAAGAAGACAATGTACATCTACCCACTGCATGCGAAAACAGTGACAAGGTGATCACACTCGACGTATAGGATCACAGCGAGACTGACAGTTCTCAGCTTGTCTGTACAGAAGCACAGAGTAGGGCCACCCAAGAGTCCAGTGAGACCACGCCAATAGAAACCATGCGGATTTTGACTCCAGAAGAGGAGCACCAAGAGTCCAGTGAGACCACATCAACAGAAACCATGAAGATTTTGACTCCAGAAGAGGAGCACCAAGAAAGCAAAGACGAGGAATCAAATCCACCACAAATGACTGATGTCACCAGCATCAATGCAACATCAGATCAGTCTCACCATTCTCGAGATGAAACGTTCAATGCAACAGATTCCACAAAGGACACTCGCACCAATAACTGTGACAATGACTCAAATTATCCACACGGGACACTCATTGAGCATAACAAGAAAAACAAAAGCCACAAGAAGCACAGCAGAAACGAGAACAACAACAGCAAGAACAAAAGCAACATGAAGCGCGATAAGAACAACAAAAATCGCAAGAAGCACTGCAGAAACAAGAACAACAGCACCAACAAAAACTACAAGCACAACGACAAAAACTACAAGAAGAACAACAAAACCAACAAGAAGCATAACAAAGACAGAAACAACAAAAACAGCAACAAGAACGGCAACAAAAACAACAAAGACAGGTACGACAGAAACAACAGCAATGAAACTGGGGCAGCACGGTAGCACTGAAACTGCTGAGGCAGCACGGTAGCATTGTGGATAGCACAATTGCTTCACAGCTCCAGGGTCCCAGGTTCGATTCCGGCTTAGGTCACTGTCTGTGCGGAGTCTGCACATCCTCCCCGTGTGTGCGTGGGTTTCCTCCGGGTGCTCCGCTTTCCTCCCACAGTCCAAAGATGTGCAGGTTAGGTGGATTGGCCATGATAAATTGCCCTTAGTGTCCAAAATTGCCCTTAGTGTTGGGTGGGTTACTGGGTTATGGGGATAGGGTGGAGGTGCTAACCTTGGGTAGGGTGCTCTTTCCAGGAGCCGGTGCAGACTCGGTGGGCCGAATGGCCTCCTTCTGCACTGTAAATTCTACAACGACTTGTACAAAAAGGTACAACTCTGCACATGAAGGACAATGCCACAGCACACTGCAAAACAATGACAAGACTACAAACATGCCATGGGATGACAACGAATCGCACAAACTCGCATCTTCTCCAGAACAAGCAAGCACACCAGCTTTCAAGGCAGATGACATACTAAATCGATACCACAAGCACAGAAAAAAGTCCATGTCAGTCAACATCAGTGGTTCGACCATGCAAACACCATGGGATGACGTATTGGTTACTTAAAATAACAAGAACACCGACAACATTCACCACGTCAACAACAACAAAAGAAAAAAACTCAGTGAACAAATTCATCAAATTTGGACTTATAAATGTTTTTATTAAGAGTGGACTCATAAATATAAATTGGCTTTGTAAAATATGCAATAGCACCATCGCTTGTATAGATACACATATCATAAGTAACTGTTTTGTACAATTTTCTTTAACGATGTACAGAAAATATGTAAAGAAAAAAAGGGGGATGTGGTGATTGTAGATCTGAGTAGATGCAATACAACTGAGCAAGCACTAGAGGGAGCACGGGAGAGCTATAAATACACAGACAGGAAGTGAGGACACACTTCGCGGAAGGCAGAACTGGGAGCAGGAGACAGACACACAGGCAGGCAGCATTTGAGGTAGCCGTAAGTTAAGCTCTGAAGACAGAACAAATTCACAATAAAGCATCTTCTCCACCTTTGAGACTACGAGCTTTATTAAGACACGAGGAACAACACACTAACCATCTATAATGGCCCTGGCTGAGTGTATTGCTAGAAGGCAATTCCATTGTTGTGGGTCTCAAGTTACACAGACCCAGACTGGGCAAGGGTTGAAGATTTTCTCCCCTAAAGGGTATTAGAGAACCATTTGGATTTTTACAGAAATCCAATTCACCATTCTTATTTCAGATTTATTTAATTAGATTTAAGTTCTCCAGCTGTCATGATTTGGGACACGATCCTACAGCCATGCTGCGACGGAAAGTCAGCTCAATGTAGCACAGAATGGCCATTGAAAGCTGGGAGATACCGCTCCCGGGATCTACCCAGCTCGCAACGTCTCGCGAGGCATTGTAATGTGAACCCCGCCCACTTTTTAGCGAATCTGCATATTAGAGCGAGACAGCTAGTCTCACTCATGTTTTTTTTTTAAATTTAGAGTACCCAATTCATTTTTTCCAATTAGGGGCAATTTAGCGTGGCCAATCCACCTACCCTGCACATCTTTGGGTTGTGGGGGCGGAACCCACGCAAACACGCGGAGAATGTGCAAACTCCATCCGGTCTTGTGGGAGGAAACCGGACCATTCGGAGGAAACCCACGCAGACACGGGGAGAACATGTAGACTCTGCACAGACAGTGACCCAAGAGGGGAATCGAACCTGGGACACTGGCGCTGTGAAGAATCATTGCTAACCACTGTGCCGCCCCAACATGACTACTATGCTGTTCCTTTGGATCTTCTGTGTCCACCTGAGAAGGCAGAATGACCTCAGTTTGAAGTCTCTTGTGAAAGATTGCTCCTCTGACAATGCAGCATCCTCTCGGTATTGCATTGGAAACATTGGCCTAGGTTATGGGCTCAAGTCTCTGGAGTAAACGTGAATGCTCCCCGCTGATTCACAGCTGATGCTTAAGTGAAAATGCGGTATGCAATCATAACATGGCTGGCATCTGCCACCAGAGTTTAAATGATTGGTTCTTAGGATTGACCCCATTAACTAAGCATGCTCACTGTAGTTGGGAATATATTGCAGGAGTTGTTGGCTGCATTTGTTTCAATTATTGTGGAATGTCTCATCTCCAAGGAGGGAGTGAGGAGGATGAATTAATCTGGCCAGCCGAGTGTATGGTCGTTTTCATTTTGCCTAAGGCATGGAGCAGCAGTTTGTGTGCAGAGCTCTCGAGACCAGTCTCACAACCGAAGAGAGCTTTTGGTTAAGAAGTGGCTCCTTTGGTGGAGATAAGACAAAGAGGCGGTGGGAAAATAGCAAATAAATTATGGAATTGCAGAATGATACAGTACAGGATATGGCTATCAAACCGTGCATCCTGTGCTGTCTCTTTGCAAGAAATTTCCAATTAGCCAGGAACAAAAATTTGCATTTATATAGTGCCTATTAATAATATCCTGACGTGCTTCATAAGAGTGCCACCAAGCCCCAGAAACATATATTAAGAAGATGACCAAAAGGCTAGTTAACGAGTTGGGATGTAAGGAGCATCTTAAAGGAGGGGAGCAGTGTGGAGAGGGTCAGGGAGGGAATTTCAGAGCTTAGGGCCGAGGCAACTGAAGGCACAGCAGCTAATTGTAGATTTCTTGATATTCTTTCACAGGATGTGGGCGTCGTTGGCCAGGACAGCATTTGTTGCCTAATCCCTAATGCTTTTGATTGTACGGCTGCATCCACCTGATGTAGTACCCCATAGTGTTGATAGGAATTCAGGGCCTTTGACCCAGCAACAGTGAAAGAATGCTGATAAAGCTCCGAGCCAGGATGGTGGGTGGCTTGGAGGAGAACTTGCAGGTGATGGCGTTCCAATGCATCTGATGCCCTTGTTCTTCCATGTGGTATAAGTCACAGATTTGGAAGGTTCTGTGGAAGAAGCCTTGGTGAGTTGCTTTAGGAGATTGTACATAATGTTGTCACTGTGCATCAATGGTAAAGGGAGTCAGTGTTAAAACTGGGGATGCTCAAGAGATCAGAATTGTAGAATGACAGAGATTCCAGAGGTTTGTAGAGCTGGTAAATGTTACATAGATAAGGAGTAAATAAGGGTGAGGCCATAGTGGAATTTGAAAACAAAAAAGAGGACTTAAAAACGGAGGCATTATCCGGGTGCCAATGCAGGACAATGAACACAAGGATAATGTGTCAATGGGGATTGGTGTGAGTTAGGACTGTCAAGGAAGTCAAGGTTTTGGATGAACTCAAGTTCATATAGGGAAGAAGATGGGACACTGGCTAGTCAAATCTAGAGGTTGCAAAAGTATAGATGAGCTGCAGATGAGCTGAAGCAACAGCGTAGGTGGGCATTTCTACAGGGGTAGATGGTGGCAGTCTTGGTGATGGAGTAGGTATGTGATCTGAAGCAGATGCCGAGGAAAAATATGACGCCAAGGTCTGAAACCAACCGGTCTAGCTTCAGTTAGTTGCCTGGGGCTGGTAGCTGGGGAAGAGAATCTGGCAGGGAATGAAGTCACTGGCTTCTTTCTTCCCATTGTTTAGTTGAAGAAAATCTTTACTCGTCCAGCATTAGGTGTTGTGCACGAAGTGGCAAATTGGAAGCACTTGGAGTTTGAGAGAGCTGGTGTCTGGGTCTCGTCAATCAGCATCAATAAAACTAATTATTTGTTCATTATCTCACTGCTGTTTGCGGAAAGTTGCTGTGCACAGATTGGCTGCCACGTTTCTGCAATTCAAAAGTGCTTAATTGGCTGTAATGTGCTTTGAGAAGCCCTAAGGTCACAAAAGGTGCTATAGAAATGAAAGTATGTCTTTTACTGCTTTAAAATAGGAAGAATTCCATTATTCACCCCTTTTCCCCTAAGACCACAGAAAATAACATGTCACGTATTATACAAATCAATGGATTTCTGGCAAGGTGTGGATTAATGTAGAACAAACAATGGGGTATTTTCCTTCTCAGTATTGACTGGCCACCCCAATAGGGAAATTTTTAATGAAAGCCATAGGTGCCTCCATCATGGTGCATAACATTTTGCTATGTCCGATTCAATAATGTTCATCAGCTGGAGTCAGGTCTGTAGGGAATTTCATTATTTCTTGATTATAATTTCCATTATTCCAGTGCATTTGGATGTATTTGATCTGTAATAAAATTGGAAGCCAGCGAAGTGCTCCATTTATGCAGCTCCTATCAATCACTAAATCAGATGACAGTCCTGGAAACCTGCTACAATCATTGGGTAAGTTGCAAACAAATAACTTGTGGTCCTCATCCCTGCCTAAATGGTCTTTGCCGATGAAGAAAACAGAACCTGCATTTATATATTACCCTGGATCCTTAAGCAATTCACAGGAGTGCCATCAGGCAAAAAGTTGATAGGGCTAAAAAAAGGAGACATCAGGATATGTAATCGAATGCAATAGGCAGTTTTTAAACATCATCTTAAAAAGAGGACAGAGGTGATTCCAGAGCCTAGAAATCTGCGGGGACAGCCGCCAATGGTGGAGAGAAGGCATGATGTCAGAATTGGGAGACCATGGAGATTATGGAGGGGCTTGAGGATGTTACAGAAATAGGGTGGGACGACGCCACTGAGGGGATTGAACACAAATAATTGAATTTTAAATTTGAAGCTTCAGTAGTCCAGGAGCTAATGTCCATCAGTGAGCACGGGAGTGATGGGGAACACGATTTGGTGTGAGCTAGGAACCACGTTCGGCACAGTTTTGAATGCGCTCAAGTTTATGGATGAGCAAATGAATATTTAAATGTCAGTTTTTAAAAATTCATTTGGCTGGGGAAGAAATTGTCGTTCAGTGTCAAGGTCAACAATATCAGACTGAGGAATGGTAGCTGTAGGCTATAAATCCAGAAAACAGACATTTCCAGGCTACTACTTGCCCATCTCGGCTGTGCTCTGTTGTGGGGTTCACAGCGAAAACATTAACTTTTGCTTTTACTAAATGCCAAGAGACTTGCTGTGTTTTATTATCAGGTTCCAGTCTTTGTAGGCACTTTTCCTGTCTTGCCTTGTTCCTGACGTCTACCTGTGTTAAGACTGTTTGCCTGAAGCATGGTAACCAATTGCCCTTTTTGTAGCCTTTCCGCTTGATACTTACCGACGATCACTAAATAATAAGTTGGGAAGAGTTTTCAGAAGGAGCCAAGGCCTGTGCTGCGATATCAGTTTACAACAGTGCAACACAACCCTTTTATATTATCCCATTAGACTGCGAAACAGCAGGGAATCCCAGCACCATCCTAAGTTCTTTTACAAGCCACCATTTCAGCCCAAGTCTATAACATGGCTTTATCCTTTCCAATAAACCTAATAGTCTGAAGTCCTAGTTTCTAAGCAACTTCATGAAATTTTGATTACAAATGCCATTATTCCAGCTTGCTTCCATGCAAATTATTTCTGATATGATCATTGGGCAAATACTTAATTGGTTTACATCACAAACTTTGCCTGGTTTAGCAAAGAGAAGACAGTTCACAGGTTGAGAATATAGTACGTTCATGTGGCATACCTCATTAAGTGTTTGCACACTAACGCTGCGAGCAAAAATCTATAGGATATGAGTTTTCAGAAGTCCGATCATTGCTTTGAGAGGCGTAGAGTACAAAAGCAAGGAAAGTCATATGCTCAACCATTGGAAAACACTGGTTAGGTCTCAACTGGAGCGTGGTGATCATTTTCTGGGGCCACACTTGAGGATATCAGGTCTTGGAGAGGGTTCAAAGGGACATTTACTATCAGGGGTGAGGAACTTTACTTTTTTTGGAGAGACTGGATGAATTGTTTTTTTTCTTCTTCCTAGAACAGAGAAGGTTAAATGAAGATATGATTGAGGTGTTCAAAATAATGAAGGGTTCTGATACAGTGAATAAGGAGGATCCATTTTCATTGGCAGGCAGGCTGGTAACCAGAGGCCAGAGATCAGAGGACACTAGCAATAGGACTAGAGGGATGTAACAAATATGTTTTTACCCAGTTAGTTGGTCACAACACAGGGAAGAAATCCTCTTCAAGTTAGTGCCATAGTTTAATATCTCATCTAAAAGACTCCACCTCTGACAGTGCAGCACCCCCTCCGTACCGTACTGGGAAGTCAGCCGTTCATTTTCCCTACAGGCTTCTGAATCCTGCCACCAGGCTGAAACATGGATCAGAAACCCGCACTATGAGATTTTCTGCAATTTGCCTAATTAATTAATGGCCAGAGGGCAGTCTCGCCATATAATGACAGTGGGTGGGCTTTCAAAACTCGGAAGCCATCTAGAGGCCTTCCAGCTTGGAAGGGGCAGCAGGCTGTGATGGCTGGGTTGCACAGGAATTATCACTGTTGCTTCACAGCGCCAGGAATCCGGGTTCGATTCCCAGCTTGGGTCACTGTCAGTGCGGACTATGGATGTTCTCCCCGTGTCTGTGGGTTTCCTGTGGGCGCTCCAGTTTCCTCCCGTAAGTCCCAAAAGACGTGCTTGCTAGGTAAATTGGACATTGAAATTCTCCCTCAGTGTATCCGAACAGGCACTGGAGTGTGGCGACTGGGGGATTTTCACAGTAACTACATTGAAGTGTTAATGAAAGCCTACTTGTGACACTAATAAAGATTGTTATTATTAAGGGAGAGGGTGCTTCAAAATACAGACGCACTCCCTCTGGCTCTTATGAGTTGGAGATTGAAAAAAAGGCTTTTGCAACTGGGATATATCGCTGTGGAGGTGGGAAGCTCCAGGGAGTTGAACCGGGCCCCACTGCCTGTAGGAACCTGGACGCAGACTGGAAAATCCCAGTTGCCCTTTTTTTAATTGACCATGCTGAGTCAAGGAACAAGTGAGCAGGTAGTCTTGTCCCTGCCCCTTCCCAGTTCCTGGGCAGGATGGAGCCAGGGTACTGGTACACCGGCCTGCAGCACTGGTGTTAGTGCCCTCCCACTTCTGCTTTTTACCCCAGCTCTTTGGAGTGGGACCTCAACCCATGTTTTCTATCTTAAGAGCATTACGCAAATGGCCACAGAATGAACATCTGAAGTCATTTATAGCAAAATTGAGCTCCCTTTGCTCTGCTTCAACAATGTATGATGGTCCTTATCCTCAGAAGAAGACTCCTTACAGCAGTGTCATAACTTCACCATTTCCCAGATGTCCAGAGGGCTTTCAATAAGATTTCTAACTAGTGCCAAATTAAGGGGCGATTTGAACTGATGGCCCAGGTACCTGGAATTGGATTGAGAATCACCACGCTCCTTTCTTGAAGGTCGCTTGTGAACAAAGAAGGAGCTTAACTGTGTCTTCACTTTCCCCTGAGTCACAGGATTCTGGGCTCAAGTCCTCCTCCAGGGCACGAGCATAAAAATCAAGGCTGACACTGCAGTGAATTGCTTCGGGAGCATTGCTCTGTCGAAGGTGCTGTCCTCTCAGATGAGATGTTTAATTCTGCCCATCTGCTTGCTTGGGTGGATGTCAAAGATCCCATCGCACCTTGTCAAAGAAGGACCAGGAAGCTCTCCTTGATGTCCTGGCCAATCAGCATCACATAAAACAGATTATCTACTCGTTACCACATTGCTGATTGCAAATTACCGGCTGCATATCCTGAGTAGTAACTACACATCAAGAAAAGTACTTCATTCAATTAGCTGGAAATTAACTGTGATACGTCTGGTGATTGTGAAAAGTACTATATAAATAGTTCAATTTAGGCTGGACTTGTACCAAGGTCTGAGAAAAACCATTGGCCAGGCTTTTACTATCCCACCAGCGGATGTGACGGACCATTTAAATAGCCGTTTACTAATATCCCACCGGGCAGGAAGGGTTGTCGAATCCTGGCCATTGTCTACTGTTCCCCCTTAAAACATTAATGTCATTCTGAACTGAAGTTCCACTTCCGCACCGACATAAAGGTAACGTAGATTGTCTGTTACCAGGGCTAGTAATCCAGAGGCCTGACCAAATAACCCAGAAACATGGGTTCAAGTCCCTCCATGGCAGCTGGGGAATTTAGCAGTTTATTAACATAAACCGAATAAAATGCTAGTTTCAGTAATAGTCACCATGAAACTACTTGATTGTTGTAAGCGTGCAACTGGTACACACTAATGTGCTTTATGGAAGGAAATCTGCCTGATCTGGACTGGCCTAAAAGTGACTCCAAATGCACAGAAATGGTTGACATTTATCTGCTTTCTGAAATGGCCACTCAGATATCAACACCACCAACTCAAAAGCAGTTAGGGATGGGTAATAAATGCTGGCTTTGAGGGCGACATGGTGGCATAGTGGTTAGCACTGCTGCCTCACGGTGCCGAGGACCCAGATTCGATCCCGGCCCGGGGTCAATACCCGTGTGGAGTTTGCACATTCTCCCCGTGATTGCGTGGGTCTCACCCCCACAACGCAAAGACATGCAGGGTAGGTGGATTGGCCACGCTTAATTGCTCCTTAATTGGAAAAAAAATAATTACTTACTCTAAATGTATTTAAAATAGGGGGCAACACAGTGGCGCAGTGGTTAGCATTGCTGCCTCACGGCACCGAGGTCCCAGGTTCGATTCCTAGTCTGGGTCACCGCCCGTGTGGAGTTTGCACATTTTCTCCCCGTGTTTGCATGGGTTTCACCCACACAACCCAAAAGTTATACAGGTTAGGTATATTGGACACCCTAAATTGCCCCTTAATTGGAAAACAAAATGAATTGGGTACTCCAAAATTTATTTAAAACATTATTTAATTTAAATAAATAAATGCTGGCTTTGTCACATCCCGTTACTGAATTTTCGCCTTTCTTTCCTCAGGTTTAGCCCCCCCCCCCCCCCCCCCCCCCCCCCCCCCCCCCCCCCGGTTCACCTTTCTTTCCTCAGGTTTAGCCCCCCCCCTCCCTCCCTCCCAGTCTATCCCTCCCTTTCATGCCTTGGCTACTTTCCCCTGATTCTTGACTAATTTCCCCTGATTCTTGGCTACCCGACTATTCTTCCTCTTGTTTGTTGGCCACAAACAGGTCCCGGAACAGTCACGTGAATGGCTCCCACGTTCTGTGGAAGCCGTCGTCTGACCCTCGGATGGCGAATTTGATTTTCTCCATTTGGAGAGATTCCGAGAGGTCAGACAGCCAGTCTGCCGCTCTGGGTGGTGCTGCTGACCGCCAGCCAAACAGGATTCTACGGCGGGCGATCAGGGAGGCAAAGGCAAGGGCGTCCGCCCTCCTCCCCAGGAATAGATCTGGCTGGTCCGAGACCCCGAAGACTGCCACTTTCGGGCATGGCTCCACCCTCACCCCCACCACTTTGGACATGGCCTCAAAGAAGGCTGCCAGTACTCCACAAGTCTGGGGCAAGACCAGAACATGTGGGCGTAGTTGGCCGGGCCTACTTGGCACCGTTCACATCTATCCTCCACCTCCGGAAGAACCTACTCCTACGGGTTCTTGTTAAGTGGGCTATATATACCACTTTTAGCTGCATCAGGCTGAGCCATGCGCATGTGGCGGTGGAGTTGACCCTATGCAGTGCTTCGCTCCAGAGTCCCTACCCTATCTCAATCCCCAGGTCGTCCTCCCATTTCTTTCTTGTTGCGTCCAGTACGGTGTCGGCCCTTTCTGTCAGTCGGCCATATATGTCACTACAGTTTCCCTTGTCTAGTATGCTTGTGTCCAGTGGTTCTTCCAGTAGTGTCTTTCGTGGCGGTTGTGGGTACGTCCTTGTCTCCATTCGTAGGAAGTTTTTAAGCAGCAGATACCTTAGCTCGTTACCCCTGGCTAGCTGAAATTTCTCTGTCAGTTCGTCCAATGTTGCGATCCTGCCGTCTGTGTATAGGTCCCTGACTGTCAGTGTCCCTCCGTCCTGCCCCCACCTTTGAAGGTGGCGTCAGTCAGTGCTGGTGTGAACCTATGGTTGTTGCAGATGGGAGCTTTGTCCGACATTTTGGTCAGGCCAAATTGCTGCCCCAGTTGGTTCCAGGATTGGAGGGTGGCTGTCACCACTGGGCTGCTGGAGTGTTTTTTGGGTGGGGGTGGGAATGCTGCCGTGGCGAGGGCCCGGAGGGAGGTCCCCACGCAGGAGGCCTCCTCCGCGCGCACCCACCCGGCCTCTGGCTCCTGGATCCATCCCCTTATTCGCTCGGCTGTCGCCGCCCAGTGGTAGAATTGTAGATTCGGGAGGGCTCCACACAAACGCCATGATAAGTTTGTCCAGCGCTTTGAAAAAAGGCCTTGGGGATGTAGATCGGAATGGATCTAAACAGGAAGGGGAACCTGGGCAGTACGTTCATTTTGATCGTCTGGACTCTCCCGGCGAGGGAGAGTGGGAGTGTGTTCCATCTTTGCAGGTCCTTTTTTACTTCCTCCGTCAGATTGGTGAGGTTCCATTTATTGATCCCTTTCTAGTCATGGGCTATTTGGATCCCCAAGTAGTGGAATTTGTGTCGGGCTTGTTTAAACGGCAGTCCCGTTAGTGCTGACCCTTCCCCCCCCCCCCCTTGCGGGTGTACTGGGAAGATTTCGCTTTGCTCATGTTGAGTTTGTAGCCCGAGAAGGCTCCAAACTCTTTCAGGAGCACAATGATTCCGTCCATGCTGCTGTGTGGGTCCGAGATGTAGAGGAGCAGGTCATCTGCATGAAGTGAGACTCTGTGCTCTCTGCCTCCCCTTCGGATCCCCCTCCAGCTTTTTGCTGCTCTGAGCGCAATTGCTAGTGGTTCGATCGCTAGGGCGAACAGCAGCGGGGACAGTGGGCATCCTTGTCTGGTGCCCCTGTGCAGCTGGAAGTATTGGGAGTTGGTATTGTTGGTCCGTACACTCGCCATGGGGGCGTTGTATAGGAGCTTTACCCAGGAGGCGAACCCTGTTCCAAGCCCGAACCGCTTCAGTACCTCTATGAGGTATTTCCATTCGACTCTGTCGAAGGCCTTTTCTGCTTCCAGGGAGACGATCACCTCTTGTGTTCTCTCCCCGGAGGGGGTTATTATCACGTTCAGCAGGCGCCTGATGTTCGAGGTAAGCTGTCTACCTTTGACGAAGCCCGTCTGCTCCTCTGTGACCACCTCAGGTACACAGTCTTCTAGCCTTTTGGCTAGGATTTTGGCCAGTATTTTGGCGTCTGCGTTCAGCAGTGAGATGGGTCTGTATGACCCACATTTCGTTGGGTCTTTATCTTTCTTAGGTATCAGTGGGATTGAGGCCTGTGCTAACGTGGGTGGCAGTGTGCCCCTAGCTAGCGAGTCTGTGAACATCTCCCGCAGGTGCGGGGCCAGCGCTGTCGCAAATTTTTTGTAGAAGTCTGCCGGGAATCCGTCTGGTCCCGGCGCCTTCCCCGCCTGCATGGAGCTAATGCTGTCCATGATCTCTCCCAGTGCTAGTGGTGCTTCCAAGCCCCGTTTTCTGCCCTCCCCCACGACTGGAATGTCCAGTCCATCAAGGAACCGTTTCATCCCAGACTCCCCCCTTGGGGGCTCTGAGGTGTACAGCTCTTGGCAGAAGGCCTTGAAGGTTTTGTTAATCTTTTCTGGTTCTGTTTATAATGTGTCTCTGGTATCCCTGATTTGTGCAATTTCTCTGGTGGCTGCCTGCTTTCTCAGCTGGTGTGCCAACAGGCGGCTGGCTTTGTGTCCGTGTTCGTACAGGGTCCCACGCGCCTGGCGGAGTTGGTGCACTGCTTTCCTGGTGGAGAGCAGGTCAAAGTTCCTTTGTAGTTCTTTCCTCTCCGCCAGGAGCTCTACGGTCGGGCTCGGAGTATTTACGGTCTACCTCCAGTATGGAGTCGACCAGCTGCTGCCTAGCCACCTTTTCCTCCCTATCTCTTCGTGCTTTGAAAGTGATGATTTCCCCTCTTAGTACGGCCTTTAGCACTTCCCAGATCGGGGTGGGTGAGACCTCCCCATTCTGGTTGTTCTCCGTGTACTTTGCTATGGCCCACACTATCCTTTCGCTGAAGGCTTTGTCAGCTAGTAAGGCACCGTTAACCTCCATGTGGGGCGTTGGGCCCTGCCCGTCTCTAGCCACACGCCCATGTAATGTGGAGCGTGGTCTGATATCACAATTGCGGAGTATTCCATTTTGTCTATCCCTGGAAGCACCGTTTTCCCCACCACAAAGAAGTCAATTCTGGTGTATACGTTGTGTACTGGGGAGAAGAAGGAGAATTCCTTCTCCTCCGGGTGGGCGGACCTCCAGGGGTCCACTGCTCCCATCTGCTCCATAAAGTGACTGAGTTCCCTTGCCATGTTTGAGGTTTTCCCCGTTTTGGGGTTTGACCTGTCCTTCTTTGGGTCCTGTACACAGTTGAAGTCCCCCCCCCCCCCCCCCCCAGATTAGTCGATGCGTCGCTATGTCTGGGATTTCTGCCATGGTCTTCTTGATGAAGCGCGTGTCGTCCCAGTTGGGCGCGTACACGTTGACTAGTACCACCGGTGCCCCATCCAGGGCCCCGCTGACCATGAGGTACCGTCCCCCCGGGTCCGTAACCGTCTTTGTCGCCCTAAACATCGTCCTCTTGCCGATCAATATTGCCACCCCCCTGGCCCTTGTCCCATAGCAGGAATTGTACGTTTGTCCCACCCAGCGCTTTCTTACCCGCAGTCGGTCCTGCTCCCTCAGGTGTGTCTCTTGGAGAAAGACTATGTCGGCCCTCATATTTCTTAGGTGGGTAAGGACTCTAGATCTCTTCACTGGGCCGTTGAGTCCTCTTACGTTCCAGGTGACTATCCTGGTGGGGGGCTTCTGCCCCCTCGCTCCTGTGGGATTAACCATACTTATCTGGTGGACGCGCCCCTGCCCTCCGGGATTTCCCTTTGTTAGGGGGCCGTCCAGGATGGCTGCTGTCGCTGCTCTCTCCATGTGGTTGGGTCTCTGCGCTCCGGGGTTTCCCTTTATCCCGGGGGCACCCGCCATGGCCGCCCACTGTGTGTCCGCCACGCGGGTAGTCCCCTGCACTCTGGGGTCTCCCTTCGCCCAGAGACCATACTGGGTGGGTGCTTGTAGCAGTTCCTTGTTTCGAGCCCTTGGTTGTGGCACTTTGTAGCCCTGTTCCTTTTCTAGCCTCTTTTGTTCCTCCTTCCCTGCATCCCCCCTCCCCGGTCTCTCGCTCTCCCTGGGGCGCCCCCGGTCTCTCCCTTCTCCCTCCTCCCCCGTATACCCCTCCTTTGTCCCTCTTTCCCCTGTTCCTGTCCCCGTTTGCTCTCCCGACTCTGACGGGTGTTCCCCCCCATCCCCTGCCTGGCGCCTTCCCCCCTGTTGGGGGTGCGCTGCGGCCCTGCTTTGTTGCGTGCCCCCGGCGCTAGCTTTCCTGCTAGTATGGTGGCCCCCCTCTCGGGGTTACTGTCTCGCTTCTCCCCCTGCCTGGCCTCTGCGATTTTCTGCCCGCTCTTCCCCCATCCTACCCTGCACCCCTCTCGCTTGCTCTCCCTTCTCCATTACTCTCGTTCCCTCGTGCTGGGGCTTGGCCTCCCACCTGGAGCAGTCCCTCGGGCAGTGGTTTGCTCTTTGTCCAGGGTGCTCTTGCCGTGGCGGGGGCGGGGGGCCTGGCATTGCCTCACCCCTCCCCACCTCCCCGTCGGCGTGTCGTTGCCCCTTGCCAGGGGCCCCTCATCCCTACTCTCACTGGTGGTTTTCCAGCCCATGTTCCTCGACAAACTTGTTTGCCTCAGCGGGGGCTGTAAATAAGTATTCTCTGTCTTGGTATGTGACCCAGAGTTTGGCTGGGTACAGCATACCAAAACGCACGTTGCTCCTGTGAAGAGCTGCTTTCGCTCTATTGAACTCTGCCCGTCTCCTGGCTATATCTGTCCCAATATCCTCATAAATCTGAATGGCATATCCTTCCCATTTGCAGGCTCTATTTTTCCTGGCCCAGCGCAGGATTGTCATTTTGTGGTTTTATATGGTTTCACCCTCTTACGGTTGTGAGGGTTTTAATTGTAGTTTTATGGAATACTGAGGGGGGGGGGGGGGGGGGGGGGGGGGGGGGGGGGGGGCGTTTAATGCTATCTTGGTTGGTTGTTGATCGGTTTCTGTGGGGTGTGTGGAGTTTGAGGACCAGAATCCCAAACTTGAGATAAAGGTAATGGTTTACCAACAGTAATCCCCCCCTGTTTCCCTGACACCTCTCGAAGCAACGCTTTACACGGACAAAGGGTCAGCTGGACTCGAAACGTTCGCTCTTTTTTCTCCCTACAGATGCTGCCCGACCTGCTGAGATTTTACAGAATTTCTCTTTGCTCTCCGCGGAACTTGATCACAGTAGAGATTCCTGGGGGGAGAGGGGAAAGGCATTAGGAATGTCCTTAAAACATCCCTGATAAGGTCAAACATTTCCATCGATTCATGGGAGACTCTGGCTTGATACCGAGCAGAAAGAGGAAGACTCGAACAGGAAAGCACTGAGAAAATCAAGACCCTTGGCCAGGAGCTCGCAAGCACAAAGCTGACGAGCTAGGGTCAGCTTTGTGACCACCTACCCCGGATGTGGCTGAGTCTGCAGATCGTGAATTGGATTTACCAGTCATCTTAGAGCACATCGAACCAGAGTGGAAGCCAGTATTCTTGATCCTGAGGAGCTGACGAAGAAGACAAGTGAAGTTTTAATGCGTTTTTTATGGGATGTTGATTGGGTTTTAATTGGCAGATTGTTGGGCGGGGTTTCACTAAGTTTGAATGAGTGGATGGGATTTGTCTCGTGGGTTTCTGGGGTCTTGTTTACAGGGGCTTTAGTCGTGCTGCTGATGAGTTGACAAGGTACAAACACACAAGTCCATACTGGATGCTTCTGGCGCAGTGGGCATTGAGCAATAAATGCCAACCTCGCCAATGTTGCTCAACATCCCAAAACAAATTTTAACAAAATGATCCCCAAAACTTTACCTTAGAAAAAGATCAGTCAGCATCTTCTGTGATTAACAATATAATTTGACTTAGTCCCTGCAAATCCATAACCTCAGTGAGGAAGCCCATAATGAGACATTCTGGTTTGTTTTCTCGAGTTGCTAAAACTAAATGCAAACAGAACCAAAGGAACAAGAGTTCTTGGGACGAAAGAGAAAATGCTGCAAAATCTCAGCAGGTCTGGCAGCATCTGTAAGGAGAGAAAAGAGCTAACGTTTCGAGTCCGACGATTCTTTGTCAAAGCCCAAAGAGTTCTTGGGCTTCCTTGTGCATTGTGAGGGTCTAGGAGATGGTGAGAGTTGGGATGGCTGGGGACAGGGGCCGTGGTTGGCGAACCTTATTTTGTTCTTGCAAAACTTCATTGCAGTGTTAATATATGCGTACTTGTGTCAATAAAGATGATTATTATTATTTGATGTTTTTCCCTTTCTCAATGGAACCATATATTGTTTAGAATATATTGTTTAGAATGAAACGTTTCGGATGGAATGCCATCCATCTTGCAACTCCCACGCCATTGTGGCATTGGTGATGGGTGGTCCTTACACTCAACAGCGATGGGAATTTCCTTTTTAAAGGAGCCTTGGTTCAGACCATCTGGGATAGAAGCTAAGGCACCAATTGTCTTCCTGGAAGCAATTTCAAAGATGGAAACAAAAAGAAAGAACTTGCATCTCTGCAGCACCCTTCACAAGCTCGGGACTTCGCAAAGCGCTGTACAGCCAATGAAATACTTTCAAGGTGCAATCACCATTGGAATGAGGAAAACATGCAGCCAATTTGTTTGCTGTAAGGCCCATCAAACGGTACTCAATCAGATAATCAGTTTTACATTTTGTTTGAGGGATAACTGTTGGCTGGAACACTGGGGCGAACTCCTGCTCTTTTTCAAAATAATATCCTGTACATTCACATGGGAGGGCAGATGGGGAACTCAATTTTAATTCTCACACAAGATGGTAGCTCTGACAATGCAGCACTCCATCAATACTGCACTGGAGGTGTTAGCCACAACAATGGGATCACATTGCTGGCATATAATAACAATCTTTTATTGTCACAAGTATGAAGTTACTGTGAAAAGCCCATAGTTGCCACATTCCGGCACCTCTGCAGGCAAGCTGGTACGGGAATTGAACCTGCGCTGCTGACCTTGGCATTACTAACCAGCTGTCTCACCCATTGAGCTAAACCAGCTCTATGACTCGAACCCACAACCTTCTGTGGCAAGAGTGCTAGCACTACCAGAGAACGTGGAACCTTTGGAGAGAGTACAGAAAAGGTTTACCAGAATGTTGCCTGTTGTGGAGGGTATTAGCTATGAGGAGAGAATGAATAAAATGGGATTATACTCCCTCGAGAGATGGAGGCTAAGGGACGACCTGATAGAAGTTCATAAAATTATTAGGGGTATAGATAGGTTGAACAGTTGGAGGCTTTTTCCCAGGGCGGAAATCACAATCACAAGGGGGCACAAGTTCAAGGCGAGGAGGGGGGAAGGTTCAGTGGAGATGTGCGGGGGGAAGGTTTTTACATAGAGGGTGGTGGTGGCCTGGAATGCACTGCCAAGTAAGGTGGTTGAGGCAGATACGTTAGCGACCTTTCGGACTTATCTGGATCGGCACATGAACAGATGGGGTATAGAAGGATACAGGCAGTTGGTCGAGATAGGACACATGATCGGCGCAGGCTTGGAGGGCCGAAGGGCCTGTTCCTGTGCTGTATTATTGTGTGTTCTTTTTTGTTCTTTGTACTTGTTAATGATCCATGCGAAATGCCCCATTGCTTGTACCGGTTTTTCTTCATTGAACTCATGTGGAGAATTGATCTGTGAACACTTGGGAGAAATTTGCAGCACAGAAGAGGCCATTTGGCTCTTTGGGCCCATGCCAGCTCTTTGAAAGAGCTGTTCTCTTAATCTAATGTACTGTCACTTTAGCTATTTAAAACTAACAGCAATATCTATGGTTAGCTTCCTTTTTTCGGACCAATTCGTCCAATTGTAGCTTCTTTCACTGCACCACTAGTGACCATTTCTTCAGCTGCCTGGGCCCTAACCTCTCTACCTTTCAGTTTCTCTTTCACTTCCTTTACAATGTTTTTTTTCTTAAATTTAGAGTACCCAATACATTTTTTCCAATTAAGGGGTAATTTAGCATGGCCAATCGGCCTAGCCTGCACATCTTTGGGTTGTGGGGGCAAAACCCATGCAAACACAGGGAGAATGTGCAAACACCACACGGACAGTGACCCAGAGCCGGGATCAAACCTGGGACCTCGGCGCCGTGAGGCAGCAGTGCTAAACAAATTGCCCTTCCTTTGCAATGTTAAAGGCACTATATAAGTGCACGTTGCTATTCCTGGTGATATGAACAAGCAGTTGACTAATGTGTTGGTCCAACTTTTCCCTTGTTCACCAGGTTAGTACAGATCTCCGTCAACTCCTGGTAAAGCGTTGCCCTGATTTTAAAATGTTCATCCACATTTTCAAATCCCTCCATGGTCTCACTGTTCCCTATCTTTGTAATCTCCTCCAGCCCCACAAACCCCCAAGATCCCTCTGCTACTCTAATACTGGTTCCTTGAGCATCCCTGATTTTAGTCATTCCACAATTGGAGGTTACACATCCTGCCGATGGAGTCCCTTCATCACTGTTGCGTGTTCCGCTGTGACACTATGTGTGGGGCACGTGACCCCCCATAGATATCGGCAGGACTGGAAGATTCCACCACTGGCCAATGGTGGGCTGCCTCCACTGCTGGAAAATATGCTGTGGGGGGGGGAGGGTGCTCCACCCTACATCTGTGACAAAGCTTTTAACTATCTGACCCAATATCTTCTTATATTGCTGGGTGTCATATTTTGTTTTATAATGCTCCCTGGGAGCACCTTGGCTGTATTATTAGATTAAAGGCGTTATATAAACATGCGTTGTTAATGCTTGTGTTAAAATGGCGAACAAAAGAATGCCGCCCGAGTACTTGAATCATTTATTCGTTAACATTGGGAAACAAATTAGTCCCAGGCTACTGCCAGAAATGGGAATAATATTTCCCAATTAAATCAACAGAGCTGAATATTTGCCAGTTGCTGGAAGATGAAGTGATCTAGAAATCAGGCATTAATAGAAACAAGTGCGATTCAGATGTTTGATGTTGCACTAGATAAACTTGTGTTTCCTGGGAGCCTGGTTAGCTGAACATCTTCACATTCATCCCCAGCCTGAAAATGTATTCTGGCAGTGTCTGCTCTATCGGGTGACCTCAATATGTCAGGACTTGGTGTATTCACTGAGACGGGCAATTACTGTTAGGTTTAGTATGGGCTGTCAGCCTGTGTAATTATGTAATTCAATACCTGCACTGCATTACAGTAATATCTAGTCACGTACAAGGAGAGCTTAGGCCATGACCAGCTTGGCTCATGTTTATTTACATTATTAACATCAGAGGCCCTCTCTTTTTTTTGCAATCCTGATTGAAACTCTGTTGGCTTCTGCACTAGAAACGCAATCTAAATCAATTTGAGCTTAACCCTGAAGCCAGTTAGCTTTTTTTTGTTGCAGACTTTGTAGGGTTTAACTATAGTACTGCCCATCCTTACAATACAGGATTATTGTGCTTCACCCGTACATTTTACACACTATTCAATGAGAGGGAGGCTTTGATCTTGCATAGGCCCATTGCCATTCGATCGTGGACACACGGGTTATAACAGTGATCTATTAAAGGATTTGCTTGGATAAATGCTGGGAATGTGTTTCTACTTATTGGTGGAGAGAGGTGGGATGGGAGTGGTGGTGAGGAAATCGAAATTAAGAACCATAAAAATTAGATGGTCACTAATAGTTCCAGTTGGGAATTCAGGAGAAACCCTGAGAGTGGGGAGCTTGTAGAATTGGTTATCATGAGGGGTAGTTGAGGAAAATAGCATGAAAGCATTTAAAAGGAAGCTAGATATCACATGATGGAGAAAGCACAATGAAATGAAAATCGCTTATTGTCACGAGTAGGCTTCAATGAAGTTACTGTGAAAAGCCCCTAGTCGCCACATTCCGGCGCCTGTCCGGGGAGGCTGGTACGGGAATCGAACCGTGCTGCTGGCCTGCTTGGTCTGCTTTAAAAGCCAGCGATTTAGCCGAGAGAGCGAAAGACAAATATTGGGTCCCGAGAGCGGAGAATTCTGCCCAGTGTGTCTGTAATGCGTGTGTATGTAATGAGTGTGTGTGTGTGTGTGTGTGTGTAATGAGAGTAGTACAGTAAGAAGTCTTACAACACCAGGTTTAAGTTCAACAGGTTTATTTGGAATCACGAGTTTTTGGAGCGCAGCTGCTTCATCAGGTAATGAAAGTGTGTGTTTAAAGAGAATGCGTGTATGTGTAATGAGAGAGTGTAATACGAGAGTATGTGTGTGTGAGAAATGAGAGTGCGTGTTTATAATGTGCTCTGAAAGCTAGTGATTTGAAACAAACCTGTTGGACTTTAACCTGGTGTTGTTAGAAGTGGCAGATGGAATACATGTGGAAATTGAGGTTATGCACTTTGATAGGAATATTGGAGATATAGACTGTTTTCTAAATGGGAAAAGGTTTAGGAAATCAGAAGCACAATGGGACTTAAGAGTCCTAGTTCAAGGTTTTGACTGTGCCCACCGCAGTCCAATGCCATCATTTCCACATCATTTATAATGAGAGAGAGTGTGTGTGTGAGAAGTATGTGTGTATGTTTAATGAGTGTGTGTGTGTGTGTGTGTGTGAGAAATGAGAGTGCGTGTTTGTGGTGGGGAGGTTAAGATGAGGTGGGGGAGGGGTTCTTTTTAGGCAAATAATGTTAGCCCAGGCAGTAGGTACTTCCTGCTCCTCTTTAAAGATATAGGGCCAGATTCTCCAATTCTGAGGCTAAGTGCGGAGGATCTGTGGTGTTTTACATGGAAAAATATCAGCACTGCCCCCTCACCGATGCTGGGATCGGTGAGGGGCTAGCATCCGCGCCACGTAAAATTCCTGGCCTCCACAAAATAACCGGCCGGAGAATGGCCGGGTCCGTGGCCACGCATGCGCATGGCGATGACCTGCAGCGATTGCGCTGCAAAACATGGCGCCGGATATGAGCGGACCCCACCTGCCAGATAGTGCCCCTGGCCACCCCTCACCATCCCCCAACCCTCACGGATGCCCCCCCCCCCCCCCCCCCCCCCCCCCCCCCCCGGCCAGCAGCACGGCGCTCTGGGCACAGTCCGTAGCTGCCACGCCGGGTTCCCGCACGGCTGACCATAAGTGAACCACACTGTCTAGAACTCAGCCCATCAGGGGCAGAGCATCGATGACACGCTGAGGCTGTCCCAACAGCGTGTGCCGCAGTGATGCCATTTCAGACGGGGCGGTGCATACGAAACCTGCATCAAACAGGCGCCGCCCCCAATTTCGCCGTCAAAAGGTATTCTCTGCCCGATTGCCGATTGCGGAATCCTGCCATAGAGTTGCTGCTTAATGTTTACCTAAAGTTGGGCATCGCCAACAATGTTAATCGCTTCAGTACTGCACTGGAGTTTTATCCCAGAGTCACTATCATCTTGAGTCCTGGAGTGCACCATGTTATATATGGAACAGATCAATGATTGCGTGTGCTTACTTTTGGGTATGTTTATGCCGAGGATTTTAGGCGCAATAGAAGAGGAGGAGGCCATTAGAGGAGCACAGAAATTTTTGAGGGTTGATGGAGATTGGAAACAAATTGAACTCACATAGACCAGGCCCTTCGAGTCTGCACCAACCCTCCGAAAGAGCACCTTACTTGGGCCCACTCCCTGTAACTCTGCCCTCTTCCCATAATCCCATCTAACCTTTGGAAGGGTCAATTTAGAATGGCCAATCCATCTAACCTGCACATCTTTGGACTGGAACACCCGGAGGAAACCCACACAAACACGGGGAGAACATGCAAAGTCCACACAGAGAGTCACCCAAGGCCGGAATCGAACACTGGCCCCAGTTGCTGTGAGGCATCATTGCGAACTACTGTGCCACCCTGCTGCCCTTAACTCAAGTTAACTGCTGTGGCTTCAGAACCTTTAATACCCTGGCCGAACAAACATTTTATCAATCAGAGTTTAGATATTTTCAGTTGACACCCAGCCTCAGTAGCTTCAGATTTCCGCTACCTTTTTAATGAAGAAGTGCTTGATGGCATCAACACTGCCTGGGCTAAGGTTATGCCCCTTGATGGGGACTCCCCTACCAGTGGAAATGTTTTTTCTGTATCTACTCTATCAAAACCTTTAATTATCTTAATTAAACACCTCCATAGGATCAACCGTTAATACTGACTTAAATATATGCCCAGTGCCCAGTCCATGCAAATTGTCCTTGCTGTTCAATTTCAGACAGCAGATCCCACATGCTGTCTTCACACCTCAGTAATTATTTGATCTTTTAGTGGATTTGCTTATTTGACACTCCAGTTTTGTTGGAGGTGTAAACCCATTAAATATAACCAGACTTAGCTCTCCATTCTTGCGGTCTGCAATATTAGTCATCGCCCCTGGCTTCTCCTGGTCAGAATTTGTTAATCTGTGAAGTGCATTTTTATTCATTTACGCCATTGGTCTTATTTAAGGAAAGATGTAAATGTTTTAGAAGCAGTTCAGAGAGGTTTAGTCAGCTGATGCCAGGAAAGGTTGAAGAGGTTAGGTGGCATTCACTGGAGTTTAGAAGAGTAAGAGGCAACTGGACTTAAACATATAAGATCCTGCGGGGTATTGATAGGGTTGAGTGGAGAGGATATTTCTTCTTATGGGAGAATCTAGAATTGGGTGTCAATGCTTAAAAATAAGGGATGGGACTCTCCGCTCGGCGACGCCGGAATCGTGTTCGGCGATCGGCCGGAGAATCACGTTTGCACCGAAATCGAGGGCGGCGCCGCTTTTGCAATGCTCCGCCCCCGAGTACGCCACACTCCATCGGGACGTCACCTGAGGTCCTCCCTTGATGCTGCGCCCCCAGTGGGCCGAATTCCCGACGCGTGGAACACTTGTCCTTTTTATTTTTGCGAAGCCAGCGTGGCGGCTGTGGACTGAGTCCAACGGCGCCACAGTCGAGTGGGAGCAGGGGGCACAATCGTTCCACGGGCAGGGGGCTGGGGGCACTGGTGGGGGGTGGCGAGCTAGGTAAAAGGCAGGCAGTTTTTGGCAGGCTGGGTCCGTGGGCGGCTGCCGCCATGTTGCACGCCGCAGTCCCTGGCGTGCACATGCACGGCCACGGACCCGTAAATCCTACAGCCGTATCCGCAGGTAAAGCTGGGGGCTTTACGCTGCGTGCCCGATAGCCCCACCAGAGGGAAGATCGGTGCAGCTTTGGCGCCATGTTTTCGGGCGTAAAACGCCACTGTTCCCACGGAGGTGTCAGCACTTAGTGAGAATCCAGCCCAAGGGGTCTCCCAATTAAAACACAATTGAGGAGAAATCTTTTCTCTCAGAGGGCCGTGAGTTTTTGGAACTTTCTTCCTCAAAAGACAGTGAAAGCTGAGTCTTTGAGTATTTTTAATGCAGAGATAGATAGATTCTTGATTAACCGGGTTGGGGTGAAAGGTTATCGGGGGGATAGGCACGAGTGTGGAGTTGAGGTTGCGATCTGAGCAGTCTTGATTTTATTCAATGGCAGGGCAGAATCGAGTGGCCGAGGGGCCCACTTCTGCGCCTAATTCATTTGTTCCTACGTCTGCGTGTTTTAACTATTCATATTTTGCACCTGGGAGTTTAGAGTGTGAATCTCTGTGTCTCTCTGTCAATCTGGCTAATTTATTGTTTAATGAACATGCACTTTAACAGTCAGGAAGAGTAATTGTTGACAGCACTCACACTGCTTTGCTGTCGAGTTGATGCAGTTGAATATTGAACAATGTATGATCAAACAGAGATCAGACGAAGGAATGAAGCAATGCAGGACAGGGAGGTTATTGTTTCTGATGCAAGGTCAACGAGCTGATGTCCACACATGCTGCCTGACCTGCTGCGTAGTTTGCTTTTGTATTGAGGTTATTGGATCATTATATGTATTTTGTTAGATGATCCTGCTGCGGCTGAACCAGGTTGTTTGCAAACACAGCATTCCATTTGACCCTGAGCTGAGCTTCTGACATCATATCTCCCCTCCATCCCCCCCCCCCCCCCCCGCCATCACCAGAACCACCTACTTCCAGTTTTGTAATATTGCCCTTCTCTGGCTCTGCCTTGGCTCATCTACTGCAGAAACCTTCATCCAGGACTTTGTTATCTCCAGACTTGACTGCTCCAATGGACAGCTGGCCAGACTGCCACCTTGCACTCTCTGTAAACTTGAGATCATCCAAAACTCGCTTTACCAGCGGCTGGAACGCTTTACCAGCGGAGGTGGTAGAGGCGGGCACGATAGCATCATTTAAGAGGCATCTAGACAGGTATATGAACGGGCGGAACAGAGGGAAGTAGACCTTGGAAAATAAGAGACAGGTTTAGATAAAGGATCTGGATTGGCGCAGGCTGGGAGGGCCGAAGGGCCTGTTCCTGTGCTGTAATTTTGTTTGTTATTTGTTCTTTGTTCTACCCATATCTCAATTCATACAAAGATCCATTCATCCCTCAGTCCCGTGCTTGTTGACCTAAATTGGCTCTAGTTTGGCAGTACCTGCCATTTAGAAATTCTCATCCTTTCAAATCCCTTTATAGTCTCGCTTCTCCCTATCTCTGCATCTCCTCCAAAAATCTGATCAACATGGGCGGTATGGTGGCACTTCTGCCTCACAGCGCCAGGGACCTGGGTTCAGTTCTGACCTTGGGTGGCTGCCTGTTGGAGTTTTCATGCTCTCCCCATGTCTGTGTGGGTTACCTCCGAGTGCTTTGGTTTCCTCCCATAGTCCAAGGTTAGGTGGATTAGCTATGCTAAACTGCTCCTTCATATCCCAGGATGTGCAGGTTAGGTAATGGGGTTCCGGGGATAGGGCGTGGGGTGGGCATGGGTAGAATGCTCTTTTGAAGAGTCGATGCATACTCGATGGGTTGAATGGCCTCCTTCTGCACTGTAGGAATTCTATGCTTCTATGATAACAACAATAACTTTTATTTGCATAGCATATTTAACGTAATAAAACATCCCAAGGGAATTCACAGGAGCTTTATCAAACTAGGTAGGATACTGAGCCACATAAACCGATGTTAGGGCAAACGACTAAAAGCTTGGTCAAAGAGAAAGATTTTAAGGAGTGTCATAAACGGGGGACAGAAAGCCAGAGAGGTATAAGGAAGTCATTCGAGCACTTTGGGCCAAGGTAAGCAAAAACACAGCTATCAATGATGGAACAATTAAAATTGGAGATGCTCACGAGGCCAGAATTAGTGCAGGTATCTGAGAGGATTCTAGGGCTGGAGGAGGTGGCAGAGATATGGGGGGATTTGAAAACTTGGTTGAGAATTTTAAAACCAATGTTGTTTGGCTGGGGTATCAGTGTAGGTCAGCGAGCACAGGGGTGATAGGTGAATAATAATAATCGCGTATTGTCAAAAGTAGGCTTCAATGAAGTTACTGTGACAAGCCCCTAGTCACCACATTCCGGCACCTGTTTGGGGAGGCCGGTACGGGAATTGAACCCACGCTGCTCTGAATTGCAAGCCAGCTGTTCAGCCAACTGTGCTAAACCAGCCGTTAATGGGAGTTGCGCTGTATTAAGACATGGGCAGAAGAGTTTTGAATGAGCTCATGTTTACAGAGGACAGAATGTGGGAGACCAGCAAAGAATGCTTTGTAATAGAGAAATAACAGAACTGCAGGAGCTGATGAGCTGGGGTCAGAGGTGGAGTTGGGCAGTTTTACAGAGGTGAAAATAAGCAGCTTTTGTGATTGCAGTTATTTGGTTGGAAGCTCGTCTTGGGGTCAAATGTGACACACAAGTTATCAACAGACAGAACTGTGGTGGCACTGCCAGGGTGCTAGGGGCACTTCCAGGGTGTCAGGCTGGCAATGCCAGGGTGTCCGGTTGCCAAGTTGGCACTGCCAGAGTTTGGACCCGGGGCACCTGGCCCATGGGATTGGGGGGGGGGGGGGGGGGGGGGTTGAGGCGAGGTTTAAGATCCTGCGGGGTATTGGCAGATTGGGTGTGGAGAGGATGTTTCCTCTTGTCAGAGAATCTAGCACGACGACGGGTCACTGTTTAAAAATAAGGGGCCACTAATTTAAGATGGAGATGACAAGATATGTTTTCTCCGAGAGGGTTGTGAGTCACTGGAACTCTCTTCCTCAAAAGGCAGTGGAAGTAGCGTCTTGAATATTTTTAAGGCAGAGCTAGATAGATTCTGGATTAATGGGGGTGGGGGTGAAATGTTTTCGGGGATAGGCAGGAATTTGGGGCTGAGGTTGCAGTCAAGTCAGCCATGAGCTTATTGGATGGTGGAGCAGGCTCGAGGGACCGAGTGGTCTTCTCCAGCTCCTAATTCGTCTGTTCATATGAGAGCAGGTGGTGTAGAACACCACAATTTAGTGCCCAACTTGCTTCCATTAGCTTCTAGCAGGTCTTCCCTGTAACAAATTCCAATGACTTTTCTCCAATCACCCCGCCCCTTAACCCATGCCCACTTTTCCTCCTCCTCCTCAAGATTTACCCTCCTTCTGGAGTGGAATGATCCCAGTATTCACTTTCCACTTCTCAGCTGTGATTACATGAATGAATTGCAATGGAAATTCTTCAAATGTTCACAATTATCCAGAGATCCTTCATGAAGTCAAGAGTTGGCAATCTGGAGAGCTCAGTAAACTGGTCGGTTAAACAAAAAAAATAAGAAAGATTTATATTTCTTTAGCACCTTTCATGCCTCAGAATGTTCCAAAGTGTTTTCCAGCCAACAAGATTTTGAAGCGTCGACACCGTTGTAATATAATTTGCAGACAGCAGCCAATTTGCACACAGCAAGCATGCACAAAAAGTAACGGGGCAATGACCCTAGATTTTCCGACTCCCCAGCTGGGCCGGAGAATCGCCGGGGGGCGGCATTAATCCCGCCCCGACGCCGGCTGTTGGATTCTCCGGTGCTGGTTTGTCGGCGGGGGCAGTAATCGCATCGCGCCGGTCGGGGGCCGCTGGCAACGGCCCCTCTGGTGATTCTCCGGCCCGTGATGGGCCAACATGCCGCCCGTTATCGGCCAGTCCCGCCGGCGTATATTACACCAGGTCCATACCGGCGGGACCTGACTCTGCGGGTGGCCTGCGGAGTCCTGGGGGGGAGGAGGGGGGATCTGGCTCCGGGGGGAGCCCCCACGGTGGCTTGGTCTGTGATCGGGGCCCACCGATCCGCGGGCGGGCCTGTGCCATGGGGGCACTCTTTCCCTCCGCACTGGCCGCTGTAACAGTCCGCCATGGCCGGTGTGGAGAAGAACCCATCTGTGCATGCGCTGGGATCACGTCAGCACACGCTGGCGCTCCCATGCATACACCAACTCGCACTGGCCAGCGGAGGCCCTTCGGTGCCGGTTGGCGCGGCGACAGTCCTGCCGGCACTGGCCTAGTCCCTCCGCACCTTCCGCGTGGCCCGACACCGGCGTGGTTCACGCCACTCCTTGGCACCGGTACAGCCCGCCCGCTGGATAGGGGACAATCCCGGCCCAGATTATCTGGCATCTATTTTTGTGCCGTTTTTTGAGATACAAATTTGGCCAGCACCCTAGGCAGAACTCCCCCTCTCTTCCAAATGGCATTGTGGGATCTTTCACATCCTCCCAATAGGACGCATGGGGGCCTGAATTTGATGTCTCATCCGAAGGACAGTGAAAGACGCTCCTTCGGTACTACACTGGGAATTGTCAGCTTTGGTTTTGCGCTCAGGTCTCTGGAATATATGAACATGTGAAATAGAAGCAGAGCTAGACCATTCAGCCTCCGGCCTGCTCCACCATACATTATGAACATGGCTGATCTGTTTGTGTTTCTCCCTCCACAGTGGAACCTGGCCTTGAGCTCTCAATGTTTCTGACTCAGATACAAGTGTGACAGAAATCTAAGTAGGTGCTCAGTCATAGGTATAGAACTATTCCATGTTACTGAACATCTTGAAAGTCACTGAAGTTTATTGTACATTTAAAGAAATGATGTCTTAGAAGAATTCTGAGATTATATATAGGGACCTTGTAATAGCACAGTGGGACTACAGCATTTCCACGTGGGAAAGGAGCGTAGGAACAAAGAGAAGGGAGAGTGAACCTTACAAACAGTGTTGAAATGGTCCTTTTTAATTAATTTGTTCTGAAGATTATAACAAGGTTGTGCTTCTCTCATCGCGCCGAGAAGGGAGCAGTGGAACTTGTTAAATTGAGACAGGCAGGGAATTCCAGGATATTTGTTCAGGAACAATGACGGAATGGCAATAAAAGTCCAGCTCTGGAGGGTGTGTGAATTGGAGAGGACTTGGAGTTAATGGTGCTCAATTTATCCTGTTGCCCTTGTCTTTCTTGATGGTGGAGGTGTCAGGTTTGGGATTTGCAGTCTAGAAATGATTGTAACTAATCATCAAGCAACAGAATGAAGACATGTGGTGTTCATTGGGAATGCTGCTAATTAATAAAAAGTGAATCAATTAAAAATACTACGACACCATGGTTACAGAACAATTACATCCCTCTGACAATCGACTTTATTAAATGAGACATGGCTTGTGACCCCTAACCAGCCCTTGATCGTCTATATTCCTTTTGGCAAATTGAATACTGTCAGCTTGAACTGAGGCTATATTGACTATAAGAATTGGATGCCTTTTCTTCTTTGTAATGTTTCACGGTTAGATAAATCCAGAATTGTAGAGCGGTCTGACATGCGCTGCTGTATCACACATGCTAGCGTATCATGTGCCATTTGAATTTATCAAGTCCCCTGCCAGTGCAGATCTGTGATCCACACAGATTCAGATTGAGATTTTAGCGATGCCATTAAATACGAAAAAGTGGAGGAAAATTCTCTGGTCACTAAACCCACACTTTAATAATTTCATCAGAAAAAGCAAATGGGTGACGTGCTTATAATGTCACTGGCATGTTGCACAGGGAGAGAAACGCCTGTGTGCCGAGAGGGCCTATGTGTTATGTAGGTCTAAGAAGCAAAATAATAAAGGGCATTATTATTCCCTCATTTTAAATATCCTGAGGATACCCAACTCTGGTTGGATTGTATTCATGGATGTTTCACATGACCTCCTGCCTCTCATCGCCCCCCCCCCCCCCCACCTCTCTGTCCAATAGAGGGCAGTCCCTGAGGTGACTGGTCAGTCCTGCCAATTGGTCAATAATGTTGAAAGTGCCCACAACCCACTAGAGATTTCTATATTTCCTGTGGAATTTTCCATTTCCCTGCTTGGCAGGCACATCTGGGAAAATCATCTCTAAATCTTGGAAGATTCTGGAAGAATTGGCACGCTCAGACCCCCTTCTCCCTGCACTGAACTCCAATCCCCAGGTGTAGATCCATAGATACATAGAAGATAGGGGCAGGAGGAGGCCTTTTGGCCCTTCGAGCCTGCTCTGCCATTCATCACGATCATGGCTGATCAAACAGCTCAATAGCCTAATCCTGCTTTCTCCCTATAGCCTTTGATCCCCTTCTCCCCAAGTGCTATATCCAGCCGCCTCTTGAATATATTCAAAGTTTTAGCATCAACTACTTCCTGTGGTAATGAATTCTACAGGCTCACCACTCTTTGTGTGAGGAACTGTCTCCTTATCTCTGTCCGAAATGGTTTACCTTGAATCCTCAGGCTGTGACCCCTGGCTCTGGACACACCCATCATTGGTAACATCCTTCCTGCATCTACCCTGTCTAGTCCTGTTAGAATTTTAACGATCTCTGTATCCTCGTCACAATTCACCCTCCCACCTAATTTGGTATCATCTGCAAACTTTGACATTTTGTTCCCCCATCCAAATCATTAATATATTGTGAATAGCCGGGTCCCAGCACCGATCCCTGTGGTACCCCACTGGTTACTGACTGCCAATTTGAAAAGGACCCATTAATCCCTACTCTTTGTGCCCTCTCTCCCAAACAGGGGCAGAATTCTCCGACCCGACCCCCCCCCCCCCAGGGTCGGGGAATCGCCCGGTGCCGGCGTAAATCCCGCCCCCGCCGTGTCCGGAATTCTCCGCCACCTGGAATCACGCCCCGCCGATTGGCGTGCACCCCGCCGCGATTCTCCAGCCCGCGATGGGCCGAAGTCCCGCCGCTGACAGGCCTCTCCCGCCGGCGGGAATTGGAGCACCTCTGGTGCCGGCGGGATTGGCAGCGCGAGAGGGCCCCCGGGGTCCTGGGGGGGGCTGCGGGGCGCACGGGGCGATCGGACCCGGGGGGTGCCCCCACGGTGGCCTGGCCCGCGATCAGGGCCCACCAATCGGCGGGCGGGCCAGTGCCTTGGGGGCACTCTTTTACTTCCACCGCCGCCATGCCGGAGGTGGAAGAGACCCCCCCTACCGCACATACGCCGGTGGTGATGTCAGCGGCCACTGATGCACCGGCGCATGCGCGAACCGGTGAAGGCCTTTTGGCCAGCCCCGACGCAGGGCAGTGGGCATCAAAGGCCGTCGGCGTGGCGCCAACCACTCCGGCGCGGGCCTAGCCCCTAAAGGTGCGGAGAATTCCGCACCTTTAGGGAAGCCCGACGCCGGAGTGGTTGGCGCCACTCCGCTATGCCGGGACCCCCCGCCCCCGCTGGGTAGGAGAGAATCCTGGCCCAGTTTTCTATCCGCCTCAATACATTTCCCCAATCCCATGCGCTTTAATTTTGCACAATAACCTCTTATGCGGGACTTTGTCAAACGTCTTCTGAAAGTCCAAATATACCACATCGACTGGCTCCCCCTTGTCGACTGTGCTGGTTACCTCTTCAAAGAATTCCAACAGATTTGCCAAGCATGATTTTCCTTTTATAAATCCATGCTGACTGACTGATCCTGCCACTGCTTTCTAAATGTTCCGCTAGTCTCAGTAATGGTGACTTTGAATTGTAGTAAAAACATATTTGGTTCACTATTGTCCCTTAGGGAAGGAAATCTGCCATCCTTATCTGGTCTGGCCTACATGTGAATCCCGATCCACAGCTTTGGACTATCCTTTGAAAATTATCCTCTGAAATAGCCAAGAACAAGGAATGGATAGCAGATGCTGGCCTAGCCAGTGATGCCCACATCCCATGAAAGAATAACACTAAACTCCTAAAGCACTGGGGTCGAAGATATTTTCAGGATGATTTTTTGACCATAATTTTGCTGTTCAGGCTAAATAGAATTCTGAAGGGAAAATTTGAAAGTTTATATTTTTTGCGTTCACTAAGGGAATGCTTATTTTTAAATAAAATTCACATTTTTGCAGTGCCTTCCGTTGCCTCTGAATAACTCAGTGCTTATTCCTACTGCAGGTTTGGTAGAGACATTCAAAATCAATAGGGATATTGACAGTCAATAGAGAGAGAACTGTTCCTATTGGTGGAAGGGTAGAGAACCGGGCGACACAGATTTAAGGCGATTGGAAAAAGAACCCACAGCGACTTGAGGAGACACTCGCTTTTCGCAGCAAGTGGGTAGGATCCTGAATGAACTGCCTGAGAATGCGGTGGAGGCAGATGCAGTTATGATTTTCAAATTGGACAAACATACTTGAAGAGAAAACATTTGAATGGAAAGGAAAAAGATGCGGGAGTGGGACTGGCTGAGTTGCCTTTCAGAGAGCTGCGAAAGTCACAATAGAATGGCCTCCTTTTGTGCAGTAACCATTCTATAGCTGTAGAATTTTAACAATCTCTTCCCTGTTTTCAAATCCTTCAGTGGCTGCACCCTTCCCTATCTCTGTGATCTCCTCCAGCCCCACAACCCTCCAAGATCTCTGCATCCTCCAATCCTGACCTGTTGCGCGTCCCCAATTTTCATTGCTGCAGCATTAGGCGGCCATGCCTTCAGCTGCTTTGGCCCGAAGCCAGTTCCTCCCTTCACCGCTTCCCCCTCTCTACCTCTCTCCCCTCAGACACACCTTAAAACATACCCCATAGCTTCCATTATCTCCTGATGTGGCTTCGTGTCAAATTTTGTTTGATAATTTTCCTGTGAAAGCCTTGGAATGCTTTTATATCTATCTTAAATGTATAAGTGCAAGTTGCTGCTGTTGAAGACTTCTTAGATTGGTCTTTGATTTCATGCTGCAAATGAGCACTTGGCAACAGAAAGCCCCAAAGCAGCTGCCATATGTGTGTGTACAGCTCTTATTACGACAAAGGTGGTGGGTGTTTTATAAAACGCTGTGTTTGAACTTTCACTTTATTATTTCACAGAATAGCCTATGCAGTTGTTTTTCTTCCCGAGTTCTTTTTACACACTTTGCTCTGAGAATATTGTACCATGCGATTGTTAATTTACTGTTCATCAACTAGAGGTGAGGAAGGTTAGGTTCGGCTAATAAGTGGGAAATAGCGCTTTGCTGGATGTTTGTTTTTAAACAGCAGCGTAAAGCAGAGAATTTCAAACTGGTGCCCCTGAGACCCCAGGGAGTTGGTGACTGGAAAATCTCAGCAAGTGGGGAGGGGTAAACGGTGATGCCATTTTTTCTTTCTAGATTTTTGATTGACTCACCATTATCCTGGTATCCGTAATCTTTTCAGTGAAGAGCGAAGCGTTTATCTTTGAGGTGGTTGATAGTCTCTATCAGAAGAGTCCAGAATGGGGGGTTGAGAGTTAATATTTGCAGGGTGTACCCAGGTGGTTTGCCAGTGTGTTTGTAGAAGGCTGCCCTGGGAACGTGTGAACATTATCAGGTCCTGAGGGACACGTTGGTGATTGCAGTGGTCTCTGAGAGGTCTTGTTCATATTTTTCAGGGATTGCTAGGACTGTATTGCTCTCTGCAGGAGTGAGAAGGGAATCGGTGCAGGTGGATTGAAGTGCGGGGGGGGGGGGGGGGGGGGGGGGGGAGAGCGGTGGTTAAGGGGAATGAAGAACATGAGGAGGGAAGGGGGTGGAATAATCCAAGATATTCCTGCCGGAGCTCAGGGTCCATAGGTGTCAGATGAACCCTTCATTCCCTCCCACCCCCTTGCCACGTACCCTCCTGCCCCAGTGACTTCATCCACCACAGGTTAATTCATTTTGTGCTGTGAGTTCAGATGCTAGGTGACCCCAGTTGTTTGACTATGAGGAACCTTTTGATAGCGAGCTCCACGTTCTCATCACCCTCCAGGTAAAGACGTTTCTCTTGTATTTCCCAGTTGGCTTTATTGATAACCATCTGGTGTTTATGACCCCTCATTTTGCATTCTCCCACAAGTGGAAACATTTTTACAGCAATCCCCGGTCACTAAAAGCTCTCAGTTCTGGTATCATCCTTGTGCTTCTGTCAGCTTATTATATGGTCTTATCGATTTGTGCTGCTACCTCACCATGATACATGACCCTAGGCATTACAGGTACCTCTTGCTCTTCCAGTCCCTATAAAATATTCCCATTTAAGTTCTATTTTGTTTAGCTAGTGCTGCATCAATCTTGCTCCATTGGATTGGTGAACGTAGAGTTCCGTTCCTCAGGAACTTTACTGAATTGGAGATTATAACTGGAAACACCCGTCAATGCTGCTGTTAGATAGTACAGGAAGGTACTATGTAGTGCAATGCTCTGAATTAATTTTACAAGTGGTTACAGTGGGTTTATAGTTTCTTTCCCAGGCAGTACCTAATGATCAAAAAGCTGCTATTTTCCCCATTCTGACCCGTGATATGACCTTGTGAGTTCCAGAGAGCCATAAAGTATCACCACTAATTATGCGGCCTTGCACTTGATGCAAGCCAGACATTAAAAGGTTGCATTCCCAGTCTCCAAACCTGATTGGAATGCACCAGATTTAGAAAAAATATGTGCAATAGACTTTTCAAGGATGTCAGAAATATTTGCTGACCTCCCATTCCAGGAGTCTCTTTCCTTACCCACTAGCTGGCCAAAACCTTGGTTGGCACAATGCAGGAAGGTGACTTGTACCAGTGTCAGGTGGGGGGAATCCATAAATGGAGAAGTGTTCCAGTGCCCTCTGATTGCTCGATGGCCCCCACGCTACTCAATGGGATGGAGGGGAGACCGGAATGAGATCTGGAGCTCTCACTGTAACCTGGCCCTGCCAGTCCTGGAGGCCCACCCTCGTCTCAACCATAGTCTCACTGCCATCAGCCATGGAGCTCTGTGACTGAGACATGTCCCTCAGCAAGTGAGCAAGTAAGCCATGCCCCTCATTGCCTCGGTCACGTTCCTCTGTGACATGTCCCTCTGTGACTAGCTATGGTTAGTCAGCGCCCGGCCAATACTCTTGATGCCCTCATCCATAACCCTTTGTGAATGGGCCAAGCTCTGAATCACTGCAGCAATGTCCAACTGTGCCCAGGACATGTCCACCTGTGGCTGGAAACTCCTGTCCTGTGCCTCAGCCATGGACAACACAGTGTGATCCAAGCCTTGGACGTCCTGTCACATGGCCCTGAATTCTTGCCCATGGCCATCCATCGTGGTCGTCACCCTTTCAGTGTTGGCCTAGGTGCGTGCAATGTAGGCACCATCTCCTGTGCCTAAAGATGCTTGGGCTCCTCCAGTTGTTCCTGCAGGCGCTGGAAAGTTGCTGACACGCCTTCCTGTAAATTCTGACTCTGAATCTGCATCTGCAACAGTGATTGGATCATCTTTTCTAGAGGCACGACATCTGCCTTGGGGGCAGCTGGTCATTGGGGTCAGACAGCCGTCCGACCGTCTGCTCCCTCAAGAGTCTCTGCCTCCACCTGATGTGCTGCAGCATGTATGTGGTGCTCACCAGAGGGTGACCCAAGAGCCTGCTCACTAATTTTTTTTTTTTTTTAAATACTTTTTATTGAAGAAATTTTTCAGAGTACAAACATTTTAACCCCCCCTACATTTGAATTATATCAAAACAAAGTCAAACCCCCCTATTTAACAAAAACCCCCCCCCCCCCCTACCCGCGCGCCCCCCCCGCCTCCCCCCCCCCGCCGACGAACCGGCCGCCCGACCATCTTGTCATTTCTGGCAGTGTCCTCGGGCAGGCCTTGCCCGTGACACCACCGATACCGTGTTTCCTTCGTGGCTATCCCCCCTCCCCCCCCCCCCCCTCCCCCACACCCTCCCCCCCCCCCTCCCTCCCGCCCTCTCCTCCCCTCCCGGGTTGCTGCTGTCACAACCTCAGTTTCTATCTCTGATCTAAGAGGTCCAGGAAGGGTTGCCATCGCCTGAAAAACCCCTGCACCGACCCTCTCAGGGCGAATTTGATTCTTTCCAATTGGATGAAGTTTGCCATGTCGTTTAACCAGGTGTTAACACTTGGAGGCCTTGCGTCCCTCCACTGAATCAAGATCCTCCTCCGAGCCACCAAGGACGCAAAGGCTAATATTCCAGCCTCCCTCGCCTCCTGTACCCCCGGCTCCACCCCAACCCCGAAGATCGCAAGTCCCCATCCTGGCTTGACCCTGGACCCCACCACTCTCGACACCGTCCCTGCCACCCCCTTCCAGAACTCCTCCAGTGCCGGACATGCCCAAAACATGTGTGCATGATTCGCAGGGCTTCCCGAACATCTGACACACCTGTCTTCACCCCCGAAAAACCGACTCATCCTTGTCCCCGTCATGTGGGCTCTATGCAGTACCTTAAATTGAATGAGACTCAGTCTTGCACATGACGACGACGAGTTGACCCTCTCTAGGGCGTCTGCCCATGTCCCATCCTCTATCTGTTCCCCCAGCTCTACCTCCCACTTGTCTTTCAACTCCACTACTGGTACCTCCTCCACCTCCTGCATAATCTTATAAATGTCCGAGATCTTCCCCTCCCCGACCCAGGCCCCTGATAGCACCCTATCACTCGCCCCCCTGTCGGGAAGCACGGGAAACCCCTCTACCTGTCGTCTGGCAAATGCCTTCACTTGGAGGTACCTGAACGTGTTCCCCGGGGGGAGCCCGAATTTCTCCTCCAGCTCTCCCAAGCTCGCAAACCTCCCTTCTATAAACAAGTCCTTCAGTTGCCTAATGCCCACCCTCTGCCAGCTCAGAAATCCCCCTCCTGTATTTCCCGGTGCAAATCTGTGGTTCCCTCTTAGTGGTGCCCTTATCAAACCCCCCACTTCCCCCCTGTGTCGCCTCCACTGCCCCCAGATCTTGAGGGTGGCCGCCACCACCGGGCTCGTGGTATACCTCGTGGGAGGGAGCGGCCATGGTGCCGTTACCAGTGCCCCTAAGCTTATGTTGCCACAGGACGCCCTCTCCATACGCTTCCAAGCTGCCCCCTCCCCTTCCATCATCCACTTTCGTACCATCGATGCATTTGCCGCCCAGTAATATCCTGAAAGATTGGGTAACGCCAGCCCTCCACTATCCCTACTCCGCTCCAAAAAGACCCTTCTAACTCTAGGGGTGCCATGTGCCCACACGTACCCCATGATACTACTCGTTACCTTCTTGAAAAAGGCCCTAGGGAGGAAGATGGGCAGACACTGGAACAAAAACAAGAACCTCGGGAGGACCGTCATTTTAACTGACTGCACCCTCCCTGCCAGCGACAGCGGCACCATGTCCCACCTCTTAAACTCCTCCTCCATCTGTTCCACCAGCCTAGAGAAGTTCAGCTTGTGGAGGGTCCCCCAGTTCTTTGCCACCTGCACCCCCAAGTACCTGAAACTTTTTACTGCTCTTTTGAAGGGGAGCCTCCCAATTCCCTCCCCCTGGTCTCCCGAGTGTATTACAAAGACCTCACTTTTCCCCAGATTTAATTTATATCCCGAAAAGTCCCCGAACTCCGCTAGTATTTCCATAACCTCCGGCATTCCCCCCTCCGGGTCTGCCACATACAGCAACAGGTCATCCGCATAGAGCGAGACCCGATGCTCCTCCCCTCCCCTTGTCAGTCCCCTCCACCCCCCTGAACCCCTCAGTGCCATCGCTAACGGTTCAATCGCTAATGCAAAGAGTAAGGGGGATAGGGGACATCCCTGCCTAGTACCTCGATGGAGCCCAAAATATTCTGACCTCCTCCCGTTTGTTACCACACTCGCCATCGGGGCCGAATAGAGCAGCTTTACCCACTTGATAAATCCCTCCCCAAACCCAAACCTTTCCAACGTCTCCCACAAGTATTCCCACTCCACCCTATCGAATGCCTTCTCCGCGTCTAGCGCTACCACTATCTCCGCCTCCCCCTCCATTGCCGGCATCATGATCACGTTTAACAATCTCCGGACATTTGTGTTAAGTTGGCGTCCCTTCACGAACCCCGTCTGGTCTTCATGTATTACCCCTGGCACACAATCCTCTATCCTGGTTGCCAGGACCTTTGCTAACAGCTTGGCATCTACATTTAAGAGGGAGATAGGCCTGTTGGACCCGAACTGGACCGGGTCCTTGTCCCGCTTCAAAATCAAGGAGATCAGGGCCTGCGACATTGTTGGGGGCAAAACCCCCCCCTCGCGCGCCTCATTAAAGGCTCTCACCAGCACTGGGCCCACCAAGTCCACAAATTTCCTGTAAAACTCCACCGGGAACCCATCCGGCCCCGGCGCCTTCCCCGCCTGCATCTGGCCTATCCCTTTAATTAGCTCCTGCAGCTCTATCGGCGCCCCCAACCCTTCTACCAGCTCCTCCTGTACCTTTGGGAACCTCAATTTGTCGAGAAAGTTCTCCATTCCCCCTCTCCTCTTCGGCGGTTCAGACCTATACAATTCCCTGTAGAAGTCCCTGAAGACCCTATTCACCTCTTGCCCCTTCTGCACTACGTCCCCACCCCTCTCTCTCACTCCCCCAATCTCTCTGGCTGCATCTCGCTTACGAAGCTGGTGTGCCAGCATCCTGCTCGCCTTTTCCCCGTACTCATACGCCGCACCCTGCGCCCTTCTCCACTGCGTCTCCGCCTTCCTAGTGGTCAGTAGGTCGAACCTGGCCTGTAAACTGCGCCGCTCCCTCAGTAGCCCCTCCTCTGGTGCCGCCGCATATTTCCTATCTACTTCTAGGAGCTCCCCCACCAGCCTCTCCCTGTCCTGCCTCTCCTTCCTCTCTCTGTGTGCCCTTATGGAGATCAGCTCTCCTCTAATCACTGCTTTCAGGGCCTCCCAGACCGTCCCCACCTGCACCTCACCCGTGTCGTTCGTACCCAGATAGTTCTCAATGCCCGTTCTAACCCTTCTGCACACCTCTTCGTCCGCCAACAGCCCCACATCCAGGCGCCACAGCGGGCGCTGATCCCGCGCCTCCCCCAATTCCACGTCCACCCAATGTGGTGCATGGTCCGATATCGCAATGGCCGAGTACTCCGTGTCCTGCACTCTCGGTATCAGCCCCCTGTTCAATACGAAAAAGTCTATCCTTGAGTACACTCTGTGGACGTGGGAGAAAAAAGAATACTCCCTCGCCCTAGGCCTACCAAATCTCCATGGGTCTACCCCTCCCATCTGCTCCATAAACCCCCTTAACACCTCTGCCGCTGCCGGCCTCCTATTCGTCCTGGAACTCGATCTATCCAGCCCAGGGTCCAACACCGTATTAAAGTCCCCTCCCATGATCAGGCCCCCTGCCTCCAGTCCCGGGATGAGGCCCAGCAGGCGCCTCATAAAGCCCGCGTCGTCCCAATTCGGGGCATACACATTCACCAGCACCACATTCTCTCCCTGCAACCTACCCCTCACCATCACATACCTGCCCTCCTTGTCTGCCACCACTTCTGCCACCACGAACGACACCCTCTTTCCCACCAGAATCGCCACCCCCCGGTTCTTGACATCCAAGCCTGAGTGGAACACCTGTCCCACCCACCCCCTTCTAAGGCGGACCTGATCTGCTACCCTCAAGTGAGTCTCCTGCAACATCGCTACATCAGCCTTCAGTCCCTTCAGGTGCGAGAAGACCCTTGATCTTTTAACCGGCCCATTCAGCCCCCTTACATTCCACGTAATCAATCGGATCGCTGGGCGACCCGTCCCTGCTCCCTGTCGATTAGCCATGTTCTGTCCCTTGCTCGCCCCGGGTCATCCCTCCCTTTCTGACCCGTTTCCCATAGCGATGGCCCCCCCCCCAGCTCTCCCCTTCTCGTCCCTGGTCTTTCCAGCAGCAACCCGGTATCTCCCCCTAACCCTCCCTCCCCCCCCTCCCCCCCCCTCCCCCTGGCTAGGACCCCTCCTAGCCGCGATGTGCCCAACATCGTACTCCCGAGAGTCAGCTGATCTCCGCTGACCCGGCTGCTCCTGCCACACTCCGACTCCTCCCGGTTCGAGGGGGGGGGATGTCCCTCCCCCCCCCGCCATTCCACTCTGACCCCGCTCCAGCGCGGAAAAGGCCGCCATTACTGGCCACGCCCCACTCTTCTCCCCTCCTCTCTCCTCCATCCCGCGCGCGGGAAAAACAGAGGAAAGCCCGCGCTTTCGCCCGGCCACACCCCGCCCCGCCATCTTCCACTCCCCCCCATCCCCATCCACGCCCGTGAAGGATCCCCTTAAAACCCCAGAGATAAACCCGCATGATCAACCCACTCCCCCCCGTCCCGTCTTCCCAACTTAACAATAGAAATACCCAATGGCAACTAAATACATAAATACTTAACTACATACTTAACTAACAAAATAATTAAATAGCTATCAACTAACAATGTGCTTAACCATCACCCTCCATCAAACAGTATAAATAACCACAGATAACCATAACCAGAGAGGGAAGAAAAAACAAAAACAAAAGGGACCAAACACCCGAAGAAAAAGGGGTAAAAAGGGTAAATGACTAAGGGAAGTTGGAAACGGGAAGAAACACACCATAAGAAGAAAACGACCCGCAATAGAAATTTCAACAGTTCAAATATACAGAAACACCAAACAACTCGAAACCTTCAAGATATTCAAAAAGTCAAACGTTCAAGAAAAGCCAAACAATCCAAGAAACTGTTACCCAGCTCCGACCTGGCCTGAAAAGATAAGGGCCACTTGCTCAATCAAGAGTACCCAGGCGGCTACGACCGCCGGTGCTCCCAGGTTTTAGTTCATGTCCAGCTTTTCTTCTTGTACAAAGGTCCAGGCCTCCTCTGGGGACTCAAAATAATGATGTTGGTCCTTGTAGGTGACCCACAAGCGCGCCGGCTGCAGCATTCCAAATTTGATCCTCTTCGCGTGTAGCACCGCCTTCGTCCGGTTGAACCGGGCCCGCCGCTTTGCCACCTCCGCACTCCAGTCCTGGTACACCCTTACCGTCGAGTTCTGCCACTTACTGCTTTTCTCCCTTTTTGCCCACCTCAGGACTTTCTCCCGATCACATAGCCGCTGGAACCGCACCAGCACCGCCCTCGGGGGCTCGTTTGCTCTAGGCCTCCTGGCCATGACCCGGTATGCCTCTTCCAGCTCCAGGGGCGCAGGACCGGCCCCTTCCCCCATCAGGGAGCTCAGCATCTCCGCAACATATCTCGGGAGATCCGACCCCTCCAGGCCTTCTTCTAGGCCCAGGATCCTCAAATTTTTCCTCCTCATCCGAGTGTCCAGCTCCTCGAAACGGCTCTGCCACTTCAGGTGGAGTGCCTCGTGCACCTCCACCTTTGCCCCGAGGACCGTGGCCTCCTCCTCCCTCGCGGTCATCTCCTGCTGCAGCTCTCTGATCGACGCCTCTTGGGTCGCCTGGGCTCCCACCAACCTGGTGGTCGTCGCGTTCATGGACTCTAAGAGCTCCACTTTCAGCTCCGTGAAAAAACGGAGGAGAGCGGCCTGCTGCTCCTCCGCCCATTTCCTCCATCCCTCCGGAGCGCCGCCGGCCGCCATTTTGATTTTCTTCCCCCGCTTTTTTTGGGGAGCTGCTGCCACTTTTCTTGCCGCTCCACTCCGAGTACCGACCATAAAATCGGTCTAGTTCTCCTCAGGGGACCTTCCCCCACCGGGATTCGTCTTTTCAGCACCGTTGGGGCCCTCCAATTGGCCCAAAAACACCTTTGTCGCAGGAGCTTCCAAATGTGCGGCTCAGCTAGTCATAGCCGCAACCGGAAGTCCTTTCGAGCCTGCTCACTAATAAGTCCCACCGAGACGATAGTCTCTGCGAAGGTGAAAGCATGGTGCAGGTGAAAGCAGTGCCGAGGATTCGGCGTCTTCCCCAGAGTTGTTCTCCGGAGTGTTCCGAGGGGCTCCATGCGGGGCTGCGACCTCTGAATGGTCCGGCCTCATTTGATGGGGATCCTGGACGACAAAAGACACGGGGTCAGATCATAGGAAGTACAGGCCTGTGGGAAAGGATGGACTAACTTGAGATAGGGACATCTAAACTACATTGGACTCTCACTTTCTCATCGCATGCCAAACTCCTTGTCAGCCACTCCCCTCTCCTCGGCCTCCCCGGTGGGCTCCAGGGCCCTTTCTTCAAAGGGAGTATGGTCCTGAATTTCTAGAATGCCCCTGCCTGTGTTCTGATGCTCCCTGCGATTCTGGCCAGCTTTATCCTTGGGGACAGTTTTATGGGGGCGGTTTCCCCCTCCGAAAAACAATTCTGTCCCCCTGACCCTCCCACCATGGGATTTGCAGGGTCACCACCACCCCACCCACCAAACTCCCCCCATAATAGAGACCCCTCATAACAGATTTAACAGAGACCCCCACCACAGTTCTGTTATGGGAGGTCTCTGTTATGGGGTCTCTGGTGGGGTTCTCCGTTCTGGGGTCTGTGCTACGGGAGGTCTCTGGTGGAAGTCTCTGTTATAGAAGTCTCTGGTGGGGGGGGGGGGGGGGGGGGGGGGGCTCTGTTATGGGAGGTGTCCGGTGGAAGTCTGCTGTGCGAGGTCTCTGGTGGGGGGGGACTCTGTTACGGGTTTCTAGTGGAGGGGCTCTGTTATGGTGGATCTCTGGCGGGGATCTCTGATGGGGTCTGGTTGGAGCTGGGGTGGGCAGGATTGCATTGTGGGGGGAAGGGTGCCCGCCACTGAACTTCGGGTGCATCCACCTTAAGGAGTTACCCTCTTGGTCCACCATGAGCTCCAAATACCTGCACCAATCCAAACGCCTACGTGAATCACGGCCCACAGGACCAAAGGAGCTTGGAGAATCATCGACGGGATTCTCTCAGTCCGGGGCAGGGCCGGAGAATCGCCGCGAACGGCGCGAATCGCGCCACAACGCCGGGATGAGATTCCCCGCAGAGCGTAGAATCGACGCCATTGGCACTGGTGTGGTCGGCACGGCGCCGGTCGGGGATCGCTCTATGCGCCCGCCGATTCTCGGCCCGGGATGGGCCGAGCGGCTGGAACAAAAATCCCGAGCCCCACCGGCGCCATTCTAACCTGCTCCTAGACAGCCGGATATCGGCATGGAAGGGTCCGAGGGCGCACTGTGAAGGGGAGGGGTGTCCGACCCCGGGGAGGGGGGGGGCGCCTTGGGGCTGGTTTAGCACGCGGCTAAATCGCTGGCTTTGAAAGCAGACCAAGGCAGGCCAGCAGCACGGTTCAATTCCCATACCAGCCTTCCCGAACAGGCACCGGAATGTGGCGACTAGGGGCTTTTCACAGTAACTTCATTTGAAGCCTACTTGTGATGATAAACTATTTTCATTTCATTTCCGTTGTAGCGGGCCTGCCTCTCAGGCTGGGGGCCTCCTTTCATCCGCCCCGGCCTCTGTAGCCCTACGCCATGTTGTGTCGGGGCCAGTGTGGAGAAGGGAGCCACTGTGCATGCGAGCATTGCCGCTGGTGCCACTGCGCATGCGCGGACCCCGCGGCGCCCAGTTGACGTCGGGATCAGCAGCTGGAGCGGCGAGGGTCGCTCCAGTGCTGTGCTGGCCCCCTATAGGGGCTAGAATTGCTGATCTTGAGGCCCATGGCCAGGATTCTCCCCTACCCGGCGGGGCGGGGGTTCCCGGCATGTTGGAGTGGCGTGAACCACTCCGGCGGCGGGCCGCCCCAGAGGTGCGGAAGTCTCCGCACCTTTAGGGGCCAAGCCCTCACATTGAGGGGCTAGGCCCGCGCCAGAGTGGTCGGCGCTCCGCCAGCTGGCGTGAACGGCCACGCCAGCTGGGGCCGAAAGGACTTCGCCGGCTGGCGTAAGTCAGTGCATGCGCCGGAGCGTCAGCGGCTGCTGATGTCATCCCGGCGCATGTGCAGGGGAGGGAGTCTCTACCGCCTCTGCCATGGTGAAGACCATGGCGAAGGCGGAAGAAAAAGAGTGCCCCCACGGTATAGGCCCGCCCGCTGATCAGTGGGCCCCGATCGCGGGCCAGGCCACCATGGGGGCCCCCCCCCGGGGTCAGATCTCCCCGCGCCTCCCCCAGGACCCCGGCGCCCGCCGGGGCCGCCAATCCCGCTGGTCAGGTAGGTGTTTTGATTCCCGCCGGCGGGAGAGGCTTGACAGAGGCGGGACTTCGGCCCATCGCGGGTCAGAGAATCGCTGGGGGGGGGGGGGGCCCGCCGACCAGCGTGGCGCGATTCCCGCCCCCGTTGAATCTCCGGTGGCAGAGAATTCGGGACACGGCGTGGGCGGGATTGACGCCGGCCCCCGCCGATTCTCCGACCCGGCGGGGGATCGGAGAATCCCGTCCATGGTGACGCCGTCAGGCAACGCGATGGCGTTTCCGATGGCGTCAACACTGAGCCTCAGGATCAGAGAATCCCGCCCCATGTGTCCAGCCTATTAATAGGATGCAAATGGATCAATTTGACCTATTTGCATGCCGGCGCGGGGTGCAAACCTCAATACCGCCACCAGCAGGAGAATACAGCCCCATGAACTGCTCCTGGCCGGCGCTCCTTGCAGCAGTGGGAACTTGTTGCCATTCTCCGCTGGCGGGAGCACGTAGACGCCAGAACAGAGAATCCTGCCCAGTGAAACATGTCGAAGTCAGCATGCATGATGTGTGATTTGAAAGAAAACTTGGGAGTTGGTGTTGTTTAAATGATGAGCTATTGGGAGTGGACTGCAATTGAAAAAATATTGTTTTATATTGTACAGATACATTTTATGTCACACTAAACCAGGTCTCATAGTTTTTAATCTACGGAAAGGCAGCAGATTTCAGCAGTGGTTCCTTTTCATTAGCATTCTTTTAAAATGGATTTCAGCGTAGGCAAATGTGAGATCCTCCACTTTGGAACTAACCTAGATGGACCAAAGCACTTTCTAAATGATGAAAAGTGGAAACAGCAAATGTCGAAGCGATTTTGAGGTCCATGTACATAGATTATTATAATGCCATGGGCAGGTGCAGAAAATAATTCAAAAAGCTCATGAAATATCTAAAGGACTAGAATACGAGGGATTAGAAGCTACACAAAGCCCTGATTAGATCACATGTTGAGTAATGTGAGCATCACACCTTAGGAAGGATACATTAGTCTTGAAGGAAGTGCAGTATTAATACACCAGGATGCTGCCTGGGCTCCAAGGGTTAAATTGTAAGGGGGAATTACACATGCTAGATTTGTATTCCCTGGAAATTAGAAGTTTAAGGAGTGATTTGCGAGAGGTTTCCAAGATTTTACGGGGAGCTGAGAGTCATTACAGAACAGAAGGCCATTCAGTCCATTGTGCTCATGCCAGCTCCCTGTAGAATAATCCAATTTGTTTCATTCCTCTGCTGTATCACCATAGCTTTGTAAACTTATTTTGCTCAGTCATCACAACCCTCAGGCAGCATCTTCCAGGTTATCACCGTGCGGTATGTAAAAAGCGTTCTTCCTCACATCCCCTTATATCTTGCTCAGAAATGTGAAACTGTGTGCCCTAATCCTTGTGCCATCAGCCAATGGGAAAACCTTTTCCTGTCACCTTCAAAGACCGCTACCCAATGAATGCCCAGGTCTCTCTGTCCTTGCGTACTTGTTTGAACTGTGCCACTTAGACAATACCTGTCCCCTATTGCTCCTGCCAAAGTGCATCACCTCACACTTCTCTCTGTTAAATTCCACCTGCCACTTGTCAGCTCATTCTGCTAGCCTATCTGTGTCCTGTTGCAATTGATTGGCATCATCCTCACTGTCAGACACACCTCCAAATTTGGAATTGACATATATATTATTATAGATATATATTCTATACATCAAGGAAAACAATGGCCCGAGCACTGATCCTTGGGGAACATCACTGTCAACCAGCCTCCAGGCTGAAAACTGATCACCTACCACGACTTGATGTTTTCGATCCCTCAACCATTTTTAAAAATCCATGCTGACACTGGCCTTCTTATTTCACAAACCTCAATTTTGTTCAATCATCTTTTATGCGGGTTGTGAAAGGCTTTAATAAAGTCCCAATGTACAAAATCCATTGCCTTGCCACCTTCAACCTTCTTCTGTGTTAGTTCATCAAAACTTTCATTTGGATTAGTCAAGCATGATCTGCCTCTTATAAATCGGTGCTGGCGTTCCTTAATTAAGCCAAACCTCTCGAAGCGCTTGTTGATTTTTTTTTACCCCCGATTATTCTTTGTGAAACCTTACATGCCACTGATGTTAAACTAATAGGCCTATATTGATTAGGAATGTCCTTGCACCTTTCCCTGAATAACCGTGTCACATTTGCCATGCTCCAATCCCCTATCTAGCATCCCTGTATCTAGGTAATTGGGAAATTATGGAAAGCTCTTCTGTTATCTCCTTTCCCATTTTCTTTAGCAATTTGCGATGCAAGCAAACCAGCCAATGTATCCACCTTGAGTACAGTCAGCCTTTCCAGTAGGTCTTTCAATTTTTAGGTGGCTTCTAGGGATATTTTGGCAGACTCTTCTTCCTCAGTAAGCACCAATACAAAGTAGTTGTTAAGTATTCTAGCCTCACCCAGTGCCTCTAGCCACATATCATCCTCCTTGCCCCTAATAGGACCCACTCCACTTCTTACTACTCTGTTGGGTTTTCTTTTATGTTAACGGCCATTCTTTTTTCATTCTTTCTCAGTCGCATTTTCCTCTTCACGTCTCCTTTCAGTTTATAATTGGTCTGGTTCTCGCTTGAAGAATTCACCTCAGCTAGATGGAATATTTCCGTGGCTTGGGGAATCCGGGACTTGGGATCATTATCTAAACATTAGAGGCAGACCTTTCAAGAATGAAATGAGGAAACTCTTCTCAATCAAAAGATAGTAAAAATCTGGAACTCTCTTCTGAAAACTGCATTCAATGCTTGATCCATTGTTAGTTTGAAATCTGGGATTGATAGATTTTTATTAAGTGAAGGCATCAGGGGATACAGGTCTATAGGAGTTAGGTCACAGATAAGTTATGATTTAATTGAATGGCAGAATAGCTCTGAGGGAATAAATGGTCACCTCCTTTCCCTCTATTCCAAAAGGTACCTGGTACAATGACAGGCCACTTCAAACCTTTCTCCAAGGCGAGGTGTTCAGGTGTTTCTGACAGTCAGAGGGGGCTACACTGGGCTATACTTACATGCAAAGATAAAAATTGAGAGCAGGAATAGGCCATTCAGCCCTTGAGCACGATCTGCCGTTCAATGAGATCATGACAGATATCAGCATAGCCTCAACACCACATTCGAACCTACCTCCAATAACCTTTGACTCCATTGTTTGTCGAGAATTTATCGATCTACCATTACCTTGAAATTATCCACTGACCCTGGCTCCAACACCCACTGGGGGAACAGAGTTCCAAAGATTCGATGACCCTCCGAGAGATTTTTTTTTCTCATCTCCACCTTAAATGGTAAACCCCTTGGGCGGGATTCTCTCAGCCTGGGGCCGGGCCGGAGAATCCCCGCGACCGGCGCGAATCACCCCACGCCGCCCCCCTCTGCGGAGAATCGGCACCACTGGCGCCGGCGCGGTTGGCGTGGCGCCGGTCGGGGGCCGCTCTACGCGACCGACCCGCCGATTCTCGGCCCAGGATGAGCCGAGCGATCGCGCCAGTCCCGCCAGCACTGTCCACACCAGCTCTCAGCTGGCAGGAACTCGGCGTGGAAGGATCGGGGGCGTCCTTTGGGGGAGGAGGGGGGTCCGACCCTGGGGGGGGGGGGGGGGGGGGGGGCTCCGATATGGCCTGGCCCGCGATCGGGGCCTCGTGATGGCGTTCACAATGGCGTGGACACTCTGCCACGGGATTAGAGAATCCCATCCCTTATTTTTAAACTGTGCCCCCTATTTCTAGTCTAGTCGAACAAAGGGGGACATCCTTTCAGCATCCACTTTGCTAAGACTCCTCATGATCATATATGTTTCAGTAAGATCATCTCTTAATCTTCTGAACTTCAATGGATAAAAGCCACTCCTGTCCAACCTTTCCTCATAGCAAAGCAGCCCACTCCCGGCCCCCAATCCCAGATATCAGTCGAGTGAACCTTTCTCTGAACTGCTCTTGACGCATTTATATCCTTGATTGCATTGCGATTTTCTAAGTTCCCCGCTATAACCTCCAAAATAATATAGTCCAGCAATTTACCTCTGACAGATGTTCAGCTAACTGGCTTGTTGTTTCCTACTTTCTGCATCCATCCTTTCTTGAACAGGGGAGTCACATGCACTCTTTTCCAATTTGACAGGGCCTTTCCAAGATCTAGGGAATTTTAGAAAATTTAAAGAATTTGTGCTGATGTCTCTAGAGTATGACTCGAACCTGCGATCCTCGTGAATTCCAAGATAGGAGAGGTAGGGACCTTTCTTTTGGGGTAGAAAAAATAAACTGAGTGGTACTAATTTCACCAAACGTTTCTCCCTGTTACAATGGACAATTAATCTAAATTTAAACTGTAGGAATGATTCTAATAATAGTTAAAGGCCCTTTAAATTGTTCTTTTTTCGATAAGGCTATACCACAGAATTATTGTTTGCAGTTCCCTGCTTTGGGATTTCATTTATACATTGGGCAGCTTTAGTAAAAACCCCTTGAGTTTCCCAGAATCTTTGCAATGCAATAGCCCTGCGGTATTTTCAGTCCTGTTCCTCTCCCTTGCCACAGGCGATTTTCTCCAAAGTTTTAGGCAGGAACTCAATTCCAGGCCGTTTGCACCAGGAGTATTTTGATACTAAGTAGATGGAAGGACAGAAGAAACCCAGATCTTCACAGTCGGTGACACTTTGACCTTGATAACATCCTGTCATGGTGGGTAGGATTAGATAAGGGTAATAATGAGAAATTCGGGTAACGCAATCACAACATGCAAAATGGTGGCAAATATCAAGGCCCCTGTGTGTCTACACAAGGAGAGGTGGAAAACCTAAGACAGATTTAAATCAGTACAATTGGGAGCCAGATTTCCAATTTGAGATTAACTGCTTGAAATCTGCCATTGAAAGGGAGGTAGGAGATACTGGCTCTGCAAAGTAAAGTGGCTTTGTTCAGCATTCCTGTCCTTATGGCACATGAAGAACTAGCAATGGCCTGGCAAAAATGGAAGCAGTCTCTCAACCTTCCTGCATATTTCATGATTTACGCATTAATTGCCCATTAAACGTGACACAGTAAGTTAGGGCTGGAGTTTAACAGCCCAAGGACCCTTTTCATGAAATTTGGTTATCTCCAATTTCAATCAACCTCTCCAACATAGGAAGGGAACAAAGTTGTGGAATCACATTTGTACATGTTGGAAATAGGTGTAGAATCACGTAATATTACATCACAGAAGGAGGTCATTTGGTCTATCGAATTTCCACCAGCCCTTTGTGAAGAGCAATCCAGTTAGTCCCACTCCCTCACTCCCTGACTCTTTCCTCTTATCTCTTCAGGTATTGTTACTCCTTTCTTCAAGTCCCTTTCAAAGACCAGTATTGAATCTGGCCTCTCTCTTGTACTCCCGAACCCCACCTTTAAAAGTTGCATCATTTGGCACGTATTGTCTCTCCTCATTCTGCCTACCAAAATGCACTGTTTACAATTTTCTTTGTTGATTTTCAACTAATTTAAGCACATCCATTCCATAGACTGTCTGTCCTCTTGAAGTCTATTGCTACTGTTATGGGCCAGGGTTTAGAGAACTCCAAGGTATCATGGAGTTCACCTGACCCACAACTTTTAATAAATTGTGGTATGGGGAGCATACGGCCAACTCTACAGGTGTGGTACAGCAGAAATGGAAAAGTATTTTTTAAAGCAAAACAATGTTTATTCTATGAACTCAAGTTAACCTTTTTAAAATATACAGTGAACATCTTGGCAACCATTAATTCAAATACAACCCCCAAAGACTACAACATTAAGTAATCCTTTAAGCTTTCTATTTAACACCCATAAGACTTGAAAACAAAACCCTTAACAAAAGCACATCAGGTTAAAGTCATTACTGAGAGCAGTTATTAGTTTTAAATCACCAAAGGATTGATTTACAGTTTTTAGATTACAGAGAGAGAGACTAATACCTCTTCTGGCTGTGACTACAGCTATCCAACTCTGAAAAACGAAACTAAAATACAGCCTAAAACGAAAGTAAAAAGCTGACAGGCAGCCCAGCTCCACCCACTCTCTGACATCACTGCAGTAATAAACGCTAATTCCTGAAAGGTACTCTCACTACAGATATTTATATACACACCCATTTGTAAACAGCCATTTCTTAAAGGAACTCTCACATGACACCTCCCCCCAAGAAGAAAAAAAACCCCATCAACTTCAAGATAGTTTCATTTTTCACCTTTTCACTATCCTTTCAGAAATGCACATAGTAAATATGCCTTTTTGTTTAAAAAAACAACACACGCAAACAGGTATAATAATATAGTCCATTTTTTTTCGTTCTTCCTCCAACTGAAATCCTTCTCGTTTGACAGTCTCTTTGAACAAAATGGTCCTTGCATGATCTGTCCATTTCTCTACGCCTCGGCATTTCTCTTCAAAGTTAGATATTTTAGTTCAATCTGATCACCGAGTCCCTTGTAATTCTCCAACACATGAGCATTGGTTATCACAGCTTTCAGACAGTCAAATGCCTGATGAAAGTCCGCTATTCACTTAAAGTTTTGACGTTTCTTCAGCAAGTCCATCAGTGGAGCAACCATGCAACAAAAGATTTTCACCAATGTTCAATCAAATCCACTCATGCCAAGAAATCACATTATTTCTGCTGCTAATCATGCAGTTTTAACCCTCTGCTCTTCCACAAGATTTCTCACTACATCAGGAATTGAACTTTGAAACTCCTCCAAAAGTATATTTTCTCTGAGAGCTTCATACATTTGGTGCATTTTCAAAGCCCTTATCCACCTATCAAAATTACTCTGTTTGATCCTTTCAAACTCCATGTATGTTTGACCAAATTCTTTCCTTAAATTTCTAAACTTTTGTCTGTAGGCTTCAGGCACTACATGATGGATTTTTTCACCTTCTCATATGACTCAGATACCTCCTCTGATAGTGATGCAAACACTTCACTCGCCCTACCTACCAGCTTTGTTTGAATCATTAACGCCTACATGTCATGTGGCCATTTCATTTGTTTAGCTACCTTCCCAAATGAAATGAAAAAGGCTTCTACCTCTTTCTCATCAAACCTTGGCAATGCTTGGACATATTTAAATAGATCCCCACCAAGCCTTCGACTATGACGCTCTCTCACAATCCTCATAACTATCATCCAACTTTACGTTTCGCTTTACGCCTGCCAATTTTAACTGACTGTCATGTTTCATGCCCATTTTCTGAAATTCAAACTCTCTTTATCTTTTTCCTTAATCTGTATCTCCCTTTCTCTTTCTTTTTCCTCTCTCCCTCTTTCGTATTCAAGCTGCTTTTATTCTTTCTCATGTTCCATTTGTTTAATTTGTAACTGAATTTTTGCCATTTCCAATGAGTCAAACTGTATGTCAGGCAACTTTAAATGCTTAGCCACCGCCATAATTACCTCATCTTTTCGCATTTTGTCAGGTAATGTTAACTGCAATACTTTTGCCAAATCTAACAGTCTGCGTTTAGTCTCTGTCCGTAAGGTACTGCGTGTGACCGACTCCACCCCCAAAAACATACTCCCTACTTAAACTAAAATACCACACCTGAAAAGCAACCACAATATGCTCACCCCTCACTATCTTTAAGTTCACTAAGCCAATCCAATAGATAGACTTTTATCCCCCTCGAGCCCCCAATTTGTTATGGAGCAGGGTTTAGAGAACCCCAAAGTGTATCATGGAGTTCACCTGACCCACAACTTTTAATAGATTGTGGTATAGGGAGCACACGGCCCACTCTACAGGTGTGGTACAACAGAAATGGAAAAGTACTTTTTAAAGCAAAACAATGTTTATTCTATGAACTCAAGTTAAACTTTTTAAAACATACAGTGAACATCTTAGCAACCATTTATTCAAATACAATCCCCAAAGACACCAACATTAAGTAATCCTTTAAGCTTTCCTTTAACAGAAGCACATCAGGTTAAAGTCATTACTGAGAGCAGTTATTGGTTTTAAATCACCAAAGGATCGTGTTACATTCTTTAGATTACAGAGAGAGACTGTAATACACCTTCTGGCTGTGACTGCAGCTATCCAGCACTGAAAACGAAACTAAAACGCACCCTGCAGCAAACGACCTAAAACAAAAGTAAAAAGCTGACAGACAGCCCAGCTTCACCCCCTCTCTGACATCAACGCAGTAATAATCACCCATTTCTTAAAGGTACTCTCACATGATACTATCTTCACTGTTTACTAAAATTTCAAGTTTTGTGTCATCTGTAAATTTCAAAATTGTGCCCTGTACCCGCAAGCCTGTGTATATGAAAAATATCACATGGAACTCCATTGCATACCTCCATCAGGTCCGAAAAATAACCATTCAGCACAACTCTGCGTGCTACAATCCCTGAGCTAATTTTGTACTCACGCCGCTGCTATCCTTTATATTCCTTGGACTTATATTTTACTAAAAGAAGGTTAATACATGGGCATTTTATCAAATGCCTTTTTAAAGCCCATCTGCACAATATTGACTGCATTGCCCACACCTAGCCTCTCTATTACTGTATCAAAGGAAGTTAGTCAAACAAGACTTGTACTTAACAAATTCATGCTGAATGGTGAAGGACATTTATTAGTCCAGGACTGTTAAACACTCACCACCAGTGACAAATTGACTGGACTGTAACTAACAAGTTTATCATTCGGCCCTTTTTGGACATAGAATGTGATATTTTTCAATCATTCAATCTGTTGTTAGAGATTTAAAAATTTATAATGTAACTTTTTTCATTTCCTTTATCTTTGTTTCCCTTTTTTTATTCCTCTCGTTGTATATTATTTTATTCCATTTATTCAATTTCCTTCTCCGCATTTGGTTTCTTCTCGATCCTTACTTAATCGATTGAGGAGATAGACTGTTGGGCCCATCATCCACTGGGATCCCAAATGTCCCCTTGCCCCCATCACTCCATTCTCACAGCTCACACTCTGTGCAAGTTCCAATGCCAAAACAATTTTGAACTGAAGGGTTATGCTGCAAAATCTCTTAGCAGGGCACATTTGCAAAATCTGGACCTTCATGTATATTTGACATTTTGCACTTTCTGACTCCTGAAAGCAGTCATTGCAAGATTAGAGGTTGTTTGAGTGAAAGAGTTTGTGAAAGAACAGAATATTGGAACCCAGACAGTTAGCAATGTCTTTAGCAGAGGGATATTGGAAATCGCAGGCAGTCTAAATGCCTGAGATGAAAGCCCACTTCCCTTTTCATTGGTTTCCTTGTCTAAGTGGCCTTTCTATTGTGCACTTATTCAACCATCAATCATGAGGCAAAATTCTCCCTTTGCCTGAGTGTCTCACAATGTGTCTGCCGTGCATTCTAATCCTATTTTTATCAGTTCCTTCCTCAAAGGCAGACAGTTAAGAAAAGGACAAGCACTAAGCAAAGCAGAAATATCTTGACCTATAACCTGTCTCCCGGTATTACAAGTACACAGTCTAGTTCCTGATGCCAAGAAACCTGGCTCCTCCCCTAACCTTACCAAGTAAACTGGAGCTCCATAAGGTTAGCACAACAAATTATATTGTTAGGGAAGGTAGAGTGCTTTTCTAGGTGGGAGTAGTGCTGACATTTTGGTCAATGCTAGAAGTATGCCTCTGAAACAAAGGTGTTGGGGATGGGGGGCGGTTGTGTTGGTGACTAGTGATGTTGTCTCGGTACTGAGTGAGAACTTTGTTCAAGGCTGTGTTGCTGAATTTACTGGCCATTTTTTTCCGGTGAATTTGTGTCTCAAAAATGAGTTTGCCAGTGTTTTGGATGAAGATTCTGAGTTACTTCCTACAATGACTTCTCTGTTGTTTCGATGGCAATCTGGGGCCTTCCATCTTGTCTGGTCTGCAGAGATGCAAGGAGTTCATTATTATAAGTTAGATTTAAGGATAATTAGCGCTGGAATCCCCAAGGAATAGCAGTCCAGAGATTTCACAGAGATTTTCCAGAGATTTTCAATGCTTCACAGCTCCAGGGTCTCAGGTTCGGTTCCCGGCTGGGTCACTGTCTGTGCGGAGTCTGCACGTCCTCCCCGTGTGTGCGTGGGTTTCCTCCGGGTGCTCCGGTTTCCTCCCACAGTCCAAAGATGTGCGGGTTAGGTGGATTGGCCATGCTAAATTGCCCGTAGTGTCCTAAAAAAAAGTAAGGTTAAGGGGGAGTTGTTGGGTTACGGGTATAGGGTGGATACGTGAGTTTGAGTAGGGTGATCATTGCTCGGCACAACATCGAGGGCCGAAGGGCCTGTTCTGTGCTGTACTGTTCTAAATTCTAAATTTGAGTTCTAAAATCCAAACTGTTGGAATTTATTTCACTCCCAGAGGAGCATTGAGGAAGTGCTGCATTATAGCAGAGTGGCACAGCGGAAGCGTGCTGGGCCCATAACCCAGAGGTCGATGGATCAAAACTATTTTCTGCAAGTCATATTTTAGGGCCGCACGGTAGCACAGTGGTTAGCATTGTTGCTTCACAGCGCCAGGGACTCAGGTTTGATTCCCGGCTTGGGTCACTGTCGTTGCAGAGTCTGCATGTCCCAAAAGACATGCTTGTTAGGTGAATTGAACATTCTGAGTTCTCCCTCAGTATACCCAAACAGGCGGCGGAGTGTGGCGACTAGGGGATTTTCACAGTAACTTCATTGCCGTATTAATGTAAGCCTTTTTGTGACACTAATAAAGCTTATTATTATTATTGTTGGTGGTGCCAGCTCTCAGATAAAAATAATTAAACAAAGGCTCTATCTCCCCTTTCAGGTTGGGGTAAACGATCTTGCACTGTCAAGTAAGAACAGGGGATTGTTTCTAAAGGATGAAACCTCCTCAGTGCTAACATTGTTTTCTCAACAAAAACAAATTTGGTAATTCTCTCATTGGCGTTTTTGGGGGCTTGCTGTGTGCAAGATGGCTACCACCTTTCTCAGATTGAAAGGGTGACTAAGTCTCAAGAGAACGTCATTGTCCATCATGGGCTTGAGGGCATTCTTTGGATGTGAAAGGCACTATTGATGTGCAAAACCCATTTTATTTTCAGCATTGAAAAGACTGAAGTTTGTGCTCAAGTCTTAGTCGTGGATCTTGAAACCAAGCAAAGGTACTCTCAACTGAGTCTTAGCTGAACCTGGAAGAGTGGGACTTGAACCTGTGACTCTTAACGGAGGGTATTATGTAACTTTGAGTGTGTCATGAAGAGGAATATTAAACACTTGCACTTTCAATTATATAAACATGCAGATAGTTTCCATGTGAGCTTGGGTTTCAGGAAACTGGTAGGGGATAATTTCTTCGAGGGTGTGCTGCTGATTATCCGGCATTGGGAAGGCTAGGTTTGAACCAGCTTCCCTTGACTATCTGACAGGGTAGAAGATACCATTGGGAGTCTTATCTATAGTCTAAATAAGGGGAAAAGTCCGGTGAAATTTGATAATCAGTAACAGGAGATGGACGTTGTTGAACCATAATCCTGAATAAGTGTTCTGGCAATGTGGAACCCAGAGAGCTGGTAGGCCTTAACCTTCAGTGTGTTTGTGATGTAAATGCTCAGAGAGGACAGATCTTTCTGACGTGTAATATTACTGAAACATCAGTCTCTTCAAAAACACTTAGTCTTAAATTGATTCCCTGTCAGCGAGAGAATATGACTTGCTTTGTGCATCATAAGTTTTATGAAAGCAACATGACGGCAGGGATTTGGACAAACACTCGAGATACTGGAGCTATTTACACAATTGCAACAGGGGAGGTTAAGAGAGTTAAAAGATTGTTTTTTGTTCTGGAGAATTTGTCGAGAGTTGAATATGGAATCACTCAGGTGCGTAGGGTCAACGATGAGGGATGTTGGAGAGCCATTCACCCTCTGCCGTGAGGGACTATCATAAGGGGTCAAAGTCTCAGTTAGGGGTCAGTCATTTGGGGATTTTCATTTACACATCAGGACAAATACAAGAATGCCCAATTTCAAATGATCACAACAATTTATACTAGACGAGAAAGGGGTACTAATTTGTTGGCAAGTTGACTCTGATTGGCCAGGGCATTGTCATGGAGGAAACAGTGGGGAACTTTAGACTCCCTGGTTTAAATTTCAAACAATGCTTGACAGTTAACTGTTAGTCACCATCAACTTGTGCATTCTCCATGCAAACGGCCCAAACAATCATCATCTCTATTCATGCAGTATAAATTGTTATTTTTGCCATCTCTTAGCATTCTTGCAACGTGTCCTGCGAGGTCGAAGACAAAAAGCTTTGACAATAATAAAGATTAGAAAGATGTGGCATGAGCTTCAGCAGAAGGATAGAGCAGGTCAGTTGGAGAGAACACAAGAGCAAAGAAGAAGTTCCCAGGATGTTGGGGGGGGGGGGGGGGGGGGGGGGGAACAGGATCATTAGTGAATATCATTAAGAAAAGGTAACAAAGTAAGATTAGCTCTATTAAAAGCCACAAGACCTTGCTGAAGGAAACGATTGAAGGGCTGTCAACCATGACACGGCGGCAATTCTGGCTGTGTTAGGAAACAATGGTCTGATTTGCAGCATTATGAGAGGCCAATCTGCCGATGTTGCTATTCTTATTCCAGTAGCGTCCTAGTTTTGCATAAATGCTTACTTCAACCTCGAGTGGCTGGCAGGTTTTACTTACTTTTTCTTATAAAGCGGCCGGAAGCATCAAATGCATCTTCTGGTCATAATTTGCCTAATGACCAAGCCAGATTTAGTTGTAAACTGTCATGTGGTAGGATGTATGCGTTGCCATTGTTTGCTAATAACTTAAGTGCCATAGAAGTAGGAAGAGTAATGGTTGCAGCAACCACCAAAAGATTGCCTTGCTCTGCACTTTGAATGTGCTGCTGTGCACCATATCCTTCAAACTGGCACCAGGTTGACACTGATAGATACACCTAACCTGCCTTTTCAGTGGAGGAATGAACTTGCATTTATTTAACCACCGTGTCGATTCCATTATTCCTTCCCCATGCAGGAATGTCCATAAAGTGCTACATACGGTGCTAAATTACTTCATAAATTATTGTCCAGTACCTGCCAGTACACAGGAGGTTTGAACAGGAAAGATCCCACAGACTGCAGTTATGCCCCCAGTGGAATGGCAATCACTGTTGTCGTGAAGGTAAACGTGACAGCCATGCTTGGGCAGCAGTGCTTGAGGTGCATGCGCAGTTATCACCTGCTTGTGTGTTGGTTGTGGGAGGAATTTTGACTCAAGACTCAGGGAGAACATCCCGCTCTTTAGTATGTTGTTAGGACCATTAATATCCACATGAACAGGGTTTAATGTCTAAGCTGATGGTCGCAAAAGTCAATAGCGCTTGTCCTTTGTGATAAATCAGCTCATAATACCTAACTAAGATATTAATGACGTGTGGCATTTGCAGCTGATCTGAACGGAATAGATTTTAAATTTGATGGCACCTTGATGGCACCTTAAATCCACCTTGAGAAAATCCCTGATCATGGTCAGTTCACTGAGAAAAGGTTGAGGGCAAGGTTTTGCAATGTTTTAACGTGTGAGAGATCTCCCCTAGCCCTCCCGCCCCTCCCCTGACGAGCCTACAACCAATGGGACAAGATGCGCTAAAGCTCAGACGTAAAGAGATTATTGGGATTCAAGCCACCATGAATTGGTGCTGTGTTGGATAACGGAAGAGGCAAGAAAGAAAATGAAGGTTGACTGGGAATCATAGATTCCCGACAGTGCAGAAGGAGGCCATTCAGCCCATCAAGCCTGCACTGACCCTCCAAAAGACCACCCTACCTAAGCCCTATCCCCAGAATCCTACATTACCGTTGGACACTTAAGGGACACTTTAGCATGGCCAATCCACCTAACCTGCGCAATTTTGGGAGGAAAACGGGGCACCTGGAGGAAACCCACATAGACACGGGGTGAAAGTGCAAACTCCACAAAGACAGTCACCCAAGGACGGAATTGAACCCGGGTCCCTGGCGCTGTGATGTAGAAGTTCTAACCACTGTGCCACCGTGCCAGGAAGAATGATAAGAAACAACACAAGCAGATCAATCGGTTCCAATTGGCCCACATCGGTGTTTATGCTCGACACAAAGCTCTTCCCACCCTACTTCATCGAATCCAATTAACATAACTTTCTACTCCTTTCTCCTTCATGTGCTTATCTAGTTTAACTTTAAAAGCATCCATGCTATTTGCTTCAATCATTCCTGGTAGTCACAAGTTTCATCACTCTCTGGGTGGAGACGTTTGCCGTTACTGGATTTATTAGTGACTATTTAATATTTATGACTTCTGGTTATGAACTCTCCAACAAGTGGAAACACCGGGCGCGATTCTCCGCTCCCCACGCCCGGTGGGAGAATCGCGGGAGGGCCGGGCGACTCATTTCACACCCTCCTGGCGCCCCCCGCGATTCTCCCACCCCCCACTCGGAAGAATCGGCGCTCGCCGTTTTTCACGGCGACCGGCAATTCTCCGACCCAGATGGGCTGAGCGGCCTGCCGTTCGCGACCGGTTCACGACGGCGGCAACCACACCTGGTCGCTGCCGTCGTGAACATGGACGCCAAAGGCCCGTTTGAAGCTTGTGGGGGGCGGAGAGGGGAGTGAGCACCACGGCCGTGCTCGGGAGGGGACTGGCCCGCGATCTGTGCCCACTGATCGTCGGGCTGACATCTCAAAGCGACGCACTCTTTCCCCTCCGCCGCCCCGCAAGGTCAAGCTGCCACGTCTTGCGGGGCAGCGGAGGGGAAGACGGGCACCGAGCATGCGCGGGTTTGATCTGTCAGCCGTTGTGACGTCAGTCGCGTATGCACGGGTTGGAGCCGGCCAACCTGTGCATGCGCGGCTGACGTCACATAGGCACCGCCGTCACGTCATTCTCGGCGCGCCGCCTTGACGCAAGCGTCAAGGCCCGGCCGCCGAGAATAACGGAGCGTCGCTCCTAGCCCCCCGGGTGGGGGTGAATACTGTGAGAGGAGCGGCCTCCAAGGCCATCGTGAAACTCGGCCGAGTTCACGACGGCCTTCCCGATTTTTCCCGGGAGCGGAGAATTCCGCCCGGTTCCAGATCTAACTGATCAAGGCCCCTCATAATTTTAAAGATGTCCGTTAGATCATCCCAGTCTCTTCTCTATTCTTGAGAATAAGCTCCCAGCCTATTCAGTTTCTTTGATCGTTATGACCTCCTTGGTTCTGGTATCATCCCTGTCGACCTGTTGTGCACTGAATTTGTAATTTTTGAAGGACGAGATTTTTAAATCTTGCACTTGGTTACAATACTGATCCTCTCTGTATCTTGGATTTTCTGTTGACTTTAGACTCGCAAATCCCACCTGAAGTCCTGGATTTCAGAATGGAACCTCATTCAGAATCACTGCAGATATCTGATGAAATGCAATTTAGACTTATCTTCTGTTTTCCCATTTTTTATTCTCACTGTCTATGCTGGGAATTTGAAGAGGTCTCCCAATCAATCAGGATAAATCTGGCATTCACAACAGAGCCATGTTTATGTCATGGCAGAACCGTCCCCACCACCACCAGAGAATTCCCTGTAATCCAATTGAAAATTATTTAATATTTCAACCCATCAAACTTGGAAAGCAATTATAATTAGCATTATCGTCACTCAAATGTATTCCTTTTTATTCATTCATGGGATGCGGGCCTTGATTAGGCAAGGTAGGCATTTATTGTCCATTCTTACTTGCCCTTGAGAAGATGGTGAGCCACCTTCTTAAATAGAACTGAGTGGCTTGTGAGATAAGTCCAGAAGGCAGAGTCAATCACATTGCTGTGGATCTGGACATTGGGAGTCAGTTAGCTTAGTTGGCTGGACAGCTGGGTGGTGATAAGGAGCGACGCCAACAACGCGGGTTCAATTCCTATACCAGCTACGGTTATTCTCAAAGCGGAGGGCAGCCTATGGCCCTCTGGGACTGTGGTGCCATTGACATATCTGGACTAGAGTCATGTGTAGATAAGGACAAGAAATCTTCCTCCCTAAAGAACATTAATGAGTTAGATGGGTTTTTGCAACAGTCCAGTAATTTGTGGTCACTGTTACTCTTGCCAAATATTTGAATATTAAACTTTAAATCTGTGTGCAGACTGGAAAATAAAAGGCAAAATTTGATTAAAACAGGTTGATATGATCTGGTTCAGTTTAGTTACTGGTCTAATAGAAGCCAGGTAAATACAGATTTTTGTATTCGATATGTGAATGGTTCTGTTATCCACTTTGCAAAAAGGACATAGAGGTACTAGAGAAGTTGCAGAAAAGGTTACAAAGATGACAACAAAACTGAGAGTTACAGCTAATGTGAAGCAGGCTGATTTTCTTTCCACTGGAAAAGAGAAGACAGAGAGGTGACTTGATAACTATTTTTAAGATTTGATTGGGTCGACATTGAGAAGATGTTTACACTTGCGGAAGAACTCAAAATGAGGGACCATGAATGTAAGATCCAATACCAATAAATCCAATGGGGGAATCCAGTGGAAAATTCTTCAAGCAGAGATGATGAGAATGTTGAACTAGCTGCCAGAGGGAATGGTTGAGGAAAATAGTATAGATGTATTTAAGAGAAAGCTGGATAAACACTATGAGGGATATGCTACTAGTGATAAATGGAGATAGGCCATTCAAAGGGACCATTCCATTGCTAATGTGCTCCTCTACCACTGCCAGGCTACAGAGGGAGTTCCCCAAAGGACCTGGGCGGTTGGGTGTGTTTGGGCTGTGGGCGAAGGCCTGGATGGGGGTCCCATGTCCAGACTGCCCTCTCTAGCTCTGGGAAACCTGAAGATCACCCTTGCATGGTGATATCAGGCAGCAGTATAATCCTGGTCATACATTTTAAACTCTAAGGTGGTCTCTTCACCCTGAACTGTTCTGCCTGATAGCTGATGAGTTGTCCAGACAGTTCAGTGAAGAATTAATACAGAGCACTTTCCTTTTCCTAACATCTGCTCCCTTAGGCCTATACCTTTGAAACTACAGCTTTTTGAAATGTCACAGCCTTCCTAGAAAGCCCACAAAACTTGAAAAGGCGTAAAATCCTAGAATTTACATTGCAGAAGGAGGCCATTCGGCCCACTGAGTCTGCACCGGCCCTTGGAAAGAGCACCCTGCCCAACCCACACCTCCATCCTATCCCCATACCCCCACCCTTTCCCCATAACCCCAACTAACCATTTTTGGACACTTGGGGCAATTTAGCATAGCCAATCCACCTAATCTGCACATCTCTGTATGGTGGGAGGAAACCGGAGCACCTGGAAGAAACCCATGCAGACACGGGGAGAATGTGCAGACTCCGCACAGACAGTGACCCAAGCTGGGAATCGAACCTGGGATCCTGGAGCTGTGAAGCAACTGCGCTAACCACTGTGCTACCGTGCTGCACACCAATCCCCAAGATCCTTTGAAATACTAAGCATCTATTCAGTTTCAAAGAGCAGTACCTTTTGAACTTGTGATTGACAGCATAATTGTTCAGACACAACTGCTAGGGGATTTATTCATTTATATTTCCCTTCACACTTGAATGCATCTCAAGTACCCTCTATTGATCCTAACCACAACGTTTATAAATGCTCTTGTTATAATTGACAGCTCCTGATCACTTCAAAGCAGCTAAGTAGTTTCACCTCTCTTTTGTGACCACAGGGGGCTGAGGGGGTCAGGTGAGAGGTCGGGTCACCCTCATGCATATGTAGTGTGGGGAATGTGACCTGTTATTCCTGTGGTGGGGGAAGGACACTCCTCCTTGCTGAGGGTTTGATTGTGCTCCCCTCTGTGAACAGTAGGGAGGAAGAATTAACATTTATACTCTTGGTGAGGGGGGGGGGGGCGCTGCTGCTGGATGCCATTCAAAATGGCGGCCCGAGACCGGGAAGGAAAACGGCACACTTCCCACTATGCATAAATTTGCTTGGCTGAGGCAACGCTCCGAGCGCCAACAGGGGCCAGTCCTTATTATCCTCTGGCGGCAGCGCCGGAATGGAGAATCTCTCCCAATATATTAACGACTCTTTGTTAGCTGAAAAGCAGCCTGAGAAGATTTCTCATTTAGTATGGGTGGCTGGTAGTGCTGGCCTGGACTTGCTGAAACCACTTCTGTGGTGAAATGTAAGTTCTTTTAACTGCGAGCAATTTATTTATTTTCCTAAATATGAGCAAAGGAGAAAGGGAGAGAGAGAGAGAGACAGGTTAGTTGTGTGCCATGAAAGAAATAAGCAGAATGTTCAAATGAAAGTAAAAGGTATCAGTGAGAAGGGGGAAGGGCAGCCTTCTAGCTGTGAGATATGAGAAACCCAGCCATCTGTCAGTATTTCTGGGGAATTGGGGTGTAAGGGGTTCAGGGGTGTGGTAGATTAGTCACATTTGAGGAGGGTTACTCGATTTGACACTCTCGGCTTTACAGTCCTGACCCTAAAGATTGTGCATAGCATTCATCAACGGAGGGGTCAAGAAGGAACCTACCTCTGAATCTTATGCACAACATGCACTTTTGAGACAGTTGCCGGGCGAGGAGAGCTGTGCAAAAATTGTTGTATAGTTTCCTTGCCCTCCTTTCAATTAATTACCTTCTGAAAACCTACCTCTTTGTCCAAGCTTTTGGTCACCAATCCTGCTACTTCCATTTGACTAATTCCAGGTCTGTCCTCTTGCAAATCACTGACTTTCACCATTGAAAAGGCCAGGACTTTCACTAAGCTCTGGGATTTCCTCCATACCTCTCCATGCCTCGTTACCTCATTCTGCTGATTTAAAACTCTCTTTAAAGCCTAACGCATTGACATTACATTTGCTCCCCTGTCCTCGTATGTGAGTCGGTGCCAGATCTTGGTTTTGTAACTTGGTGAAGTGCCTTGGCACGTTTTAGCAATATTAAAGTCTCAATTCTGCAGCTCAGCAGCACTGGGCGGGGTTCTCCGAGGCCACGCTGGGTCGGAGAATCATCGGGGCAGTGCACGAATCCTGCCACGCCGCTCCAACGCGGTCGGGGGCCTTTGCAAGCAGCCCCCACAGCGATTCTCTGCGTTCGACGGGCTGAGTGCCCGCCGAGTCCCGCCGGCGTTGTTCGCGTGTAGTCCTACCCGGCGGGACCTCGGTGTTCTGGCTGCAGTCCCGGTCCTGGTTGGGGGGAGCCGACTCCCGGGGGGAGGGGGGGGGCCTCCACGGTGGCCAGGCCAGCGATTGGGGGCAACCGATCAGCGGGCGCGCTCATTCCGGGGGCGGGGGCTATGTTCCTCTGTGCCTGTGGGGCTCCGCCATGTTGCCCGGGAGCCAGCATCGAGACGGCCGTGATGCGCATGCGCGGACCTACGGCAGCCGTGTAGGGCCAGCTTTTGGCGCCGGAGCAGCGCATAGCGCTCCGGCAGCATGCTAGTCCCCGATGAAGAGAAGAATGACTATCCCCAGTGTCTTGACCAATATTCATTCTTCAAACAACACCCAAAACAGGTCATTATCACGTTACTGTTGTGGGAGCTTGCTGTGTGCAAATTGGGCACCGTTCCAAGATGTCGCAAAGCACTTTAAACCAGTGAAGTACTTTTGATGTGTTGCCCCGTTGTAATTAAAAAATGTGTCAGCTAATTTGTGCACAGCTAGCTCCCGCAAACAACAATGTTATAATGAGAAGATAACTTTTATCTTTAAATGCAGTTGGCTAAGGGGCAAATACTGTCAATGGCACTGGAGGGAGCTCAACTATTCTTTTTTGCATGTTGCCACAGGATCTTTAACATCTACTTGAGAGGAAAGATAGGTTTGAGGAAGTGGTATGGGGCTAAAAAAAAATAATATGGACCAGTTTGTCCGAATGGCCTGTTTCTGCTTTGTAATTTCTATGTAATATTTGAATGACTCTTTGTTTGTTGATAAATTATTTCCTTATTCAGTACGGGTGGCTGGTAGTGTTGTCTTGGACTTGATGAAAGCACTTCTGTGGTGCACTTGCAGTCCATACCAACTTTTAAGCCAATTTGCACACAGCAAACTCCCACAACAATAACGTGATAATGAGCTGCTTTTGTGAGTTGGTTGAGGGACAAATATTGAGCAGGGTACTGTGGATAACGTCCCTGCTCTTCTGCAAAATCTTTCACATCCACCTCAGCGTAAACAGAACCTTGGTTTAATAGCTCACTCACCTCATGGCACCAACAGCATTCCAACAACAGAGTGATAGCCTTCATTCTCGTGCTCAAGTACGAGTGTGGGAATTGAACCTGGAACCTTCTGCACATGAAACCTCCCACAGTGCAGCCCTCCATCAGTTCTGGTTTGGACATGTCAGCCCTCGACAATATTCTCACATCTCTGAAGTAAGAGTTGAACCCACAATCCTCCGACTCAGGCGAGAATAGGAATTTATGATGAAGCAAGTTAACAGGAAATGTGTGCAGATACAAATGGCTAATATTATGGGTTGTTTTTGTTCTGCTTGGGAGTCCTTTCACATGCTGTTGAAAGCTACCAGTGTGGAATGTCAATGATTAGCAATGTTATTCAATTTGAGAGTTAATTATCATGACAATATTGCGATAAGTTACTGGTGAAATAACTTGCAGTCAACTAGCTAGAAGTTCCATGGTACTCCTTTACAACTCAGTGAGTTTACTCAGCGTGTAGCAGAGCAAGCCAAAAGTGTGCACCGAGTGAGACAATCTCACCCTCAATAGCAGTAGGAATATACAATTGACCTTTTTATGCCTCCTTGTTAAGTTTAGAAGTATCTCTGGCTGGGAGTCCCTGTTTTTAAAGGCAACCCGGAAGCCTAGTCAGAAATACACATGTGCTTGTGAATCCCCTGTAGTGGAATAGCTCTCACTGTCATATGTGAGTATCAACTGCTTGTGTGAGCCACCACAGATTATTGAATCATGGACGAGGTTCTCCCTGCCCTGGGCCGGAGAATCCCTGCGACCGGGCCACGCCGCACCGACGCCAGCACACGATTCTCCGCTCAGTGCCATTGGCGCCGGAGTGGTGGCGTGGCGCCAGTCGCAGGCCGCTCTACCCGGCCAGCTCACCAATTCTCGGGCCGGAATGGGCCAAGCGGCCGTCGTGGAAACGCTGAGTCCTGCCGGCGACGTTCACATCTGTTCTCAGCCAGCGGGAACGCAGCGTGGAAGGGTCGGGTGGTGGCCTGTGGGGGGCGGGGGGGGGGGGGGCCCTCCAACCCCGGTGGGGGGGCCTCTGATGTGGCCTGGCCTGCGATCGGGGCTCACCGATCGGTGGGCCGGCCTCTCTGGCTGGGGCCTCTCTTCCTACGCGTCGGCCCCTGTAGTGCTGCGCCATGTTGCGTCAGGGCCGGCGTGAGCCGCTCCAGTGCTGTGCTGGCCCTCTGTAGGGGCTAGAATTAGTCCCGGGAGTGGTCCGTGCACGCCGTCGTAAAACGCAATGGCCTATATGACGGCGTGCACACTCTTCCGCGGGATGAGAGAATCCCGCCCCATACCTCAGTCATCAACACCTTCAAGAGGCCTGTGGTTGCAGAGCGTTGCTGGACTAGTGATTCAGAGATACGAGTTCCAAACTCACCACAGCAGGTTAGAAATCATTTTTTAAAATTTCAGCTAATGAAATAACATTGGAAATTGGAAGCTAGTATTTGCAATGGTAGCCATGAAACTCCCAGATTGAGGTAAAGAGCTATCTGGTTTACTCAGGGAAGGAAATCAGTCATCCAAACCTGGTCTGGCCCACATGAGTGACCCATAACAATGTGCTAACTCTCAACAATCCTCTGACATAGTCTAAGTAAGCTCCTTGGATCCACCCAAAAAGGTTGGTCACTAGCACCTTTTCTGGCGCAATTAGGAATGTACAATAAACACTGGCCTCGTCCCCTGAATTAATTTTTAAAAGAGCAGAGGTCAACAAGGAATAAATAAGGGGCAGGATTCTCCAGTTCCCTAGCCACCTATTTCCCAGGCATGTGCCATTTGCTGACTGCAGGATTCAATCTTCCCGCCACTTGTCAATGGGATTTCCCATTGTAATCACCCATGCCGCTGCGGAACCCCTGGCGAGGGTGCGCTCCACCGGGAAAAATGAATCCCAATGACGAGAGCATTCCAGCCAAGACATCTACTGCGGGTATTTTACTCCTATATTACATAGAATTAACAGCGCAGAAGGCCCAAATTGGTTTTGTAGAAACAAAGAAAATAGGAGAAGGAGTAGGCCATATAGGTTTTCAAGCCTGCTCCACCGTGCAATATGATCATGCCATACTACAGTATTCACCCCATACCTCTTGACATCTTCAGAGTCCAGAAATCTATTTCCTTCTGAAATATATTCAGTGATTTGGCCTCCACAGCCTTTTGGGTAGAGAATTCCATTTGTACACCATCCTCTGAATGAAGACATCTTCCTTCATCTCAGTCCTAAATGACCTACTCCATATCCTGAGATTCTGACCTCTTGTTCTGGACCCTCCACCCCAGACAGAGGAAATAACATCCCTGCATTCAGTCTGTCCAACCCTGTCAGAATTTTATATATTTCAATTAGATCCCCCCCTCATTCTTCCAAGTTCCGGTGAATACACGCCCAGTTGACCCAATCTCTCCTTATACGACAATCCTGCCATTCCAGGAATCAGTCTGGTGAACTTTTGCTGCACTCCCTCTATGGCAGGTATATCCTTTCGTAGTGACTGGTGTACATCAACATTTCCCAAGCTATCACCATTTAAATAATACTCTGCCATTCTGTTTCTCCATCCAAAGTAGATAACTTTGCATTTATCCCTGTTATACTGCATCTGTGTTGTTATTACAAGCGGCATGTGAGAGAGTCTGAGGTTGAGACTGGTCCACTTGATGACCTCTTCAGCCTATTTTGACACAAGTGGAGGCCTCAGGCCCAGCCCAGCAAATATATCCTATGCATATTTTTTTGCTAAAACAAGGACTTGGAGGATAAAACAAGTCTTAGAACATAGAACAGTACAGCACAGAACAGGCCCTTCGGCCCTCAATGTTGTGCCGAGCAATGATCACCCTACTCAAACCCACATATCCACACTATACCCGTAACCCAACAACACCCCCCTTAACCTTACTTTTTAGGACACTAAGGGCAATTTATCATGGCCAATCCACCTAACCCGCACATCTTTGGACTGTGGGAGGAAACCGGAGCACCCGGAGGAAACCCACGCACACACGGGGAGGACGTGCAGACTCCGCACAGACAGTGACCCAGCCGAGAATCGAACCTGGGACCCTGGAGCTGTGAAGCATTTATGCTAACCACCATGCTACCGTGCTGCCCAATTATCTTGGATAATTGAAGGCCTGGGCAAGTGAAAGGTTTTAGCACATTTTGAATAGAATAGACAGGGGGGGGGGTGCGATTCTTCAAAATGGAGCCCAAGTGTGAACGCCGTCGTGAACGCCGGCACGTTTCACAACGGCGCAAAACGGGCACGGGCACGGGGGTCCAACACACCGCTGGAGCGGTTCACGCCACTTCAGCCTCCTTTCCCGGCCCCAAATGGGCTTCTTCAGCGCGCCGGCCCCGACTCAACATGGCGTCGGTGTTCGGGGCCAACTGCGCTAGAAAGTAGGCCCGGGGGGGGTGGGGGGGGGGGGGGGGGGGGAGAGGCCAGCCCACCGATCGGTGGGCTCCGATCGCGGGCCAGACCCCATCGGTCTCGGAGAATCGCCCTTAGGGTTTCTTACCTGCTCCTCGTATTTAATGAACTCTGCGACTGCAGTGTTCTTTTGTTCAGGGAGAGCTGTCACCTGAACTGGTGACAGGTCATTGCTGCATTGCTTGTGAACTTGCATCTCCACACACACACACACACACAGAGGAAATAACAGATTGACAGATAAGATTACATGTGCTTGGTAAATAAGGCTCAACTACTCGACTTCCTGCATGTAGAGACAAACTATAGCCCTGCATTTACCTGGAATATAAAACCTCGGTCAGAAATAATTGTCTACCTTTCCATTATTCACCTCTATGCCTTCAGGCCACTAATTTAATGACGTTTTGTGACATCCGAATCTCACTCGCTCGTCTCTATTTCTACATGCCGATGAATGCATACTTTTTACAATCTCCCTTCCTCAACGGTGACACTGTGTTAGAACAGAGGAAAGTTTTGAGGAGAGGATTATTTTTTAATGCTGGAGAAATGTTCCAGAAAATGTTTGATTTTAACTTAACTTGTACAGAACATGAGTGCTTTCACACTAATTGACTAATTAGGGAACAAATGGGTCTCAGAGTAACCAAATAAATGATCCAACTAATATTATGTTACCCATTCAAAATAGTGTAACCTGTTTGGGGAGATGCAGAGAAACTATTTCCCCTGGTCCGAAAGTCAAGAACAAGGAGACAATTTAAAAATTAGAGCTAGTCCATTCAGGAGGGAAATTGGGAAATACTTTTCCACACAGAGGATAGTGACAACCTGGAATTCTTTCTGTCAGAAAGCAGAGGATTCCGGAGTAATTTAAGTTTTCAAGGCTGAAATCAATGAATTTTTGTGAGGTCAGAGTGTCAAGGGTTATTATGTGAACAGGGTCGTGGGACAGTCAGCCATGATCCAATTGAGTGGTGGAGCAGGCTCGAGGAGCTGAATGGCCTATTCCTGTTCTTATGTACGCATTATTCTGACACCTGATTATTCTGAGACCTGTGGCTCACACATACAAGTATTTGAGGGTGGCAGGACATGGGTCTCAGAGTTATAACAGCATTTATGGCACAGAATGAGGCCATTCAGCCCATTGAGTCCATTCTAACTGCCTGCAGACCATCCCAGTAGTTCCCCCCCCCGGCCGCCCGATCAGTCCTCGTAGTCCTGCAGGTTTATTTTCTTTAAGTACCCATCCAATTTCCCTTTCAAAATATTTCCCATACCACCACCCTCGTGGGCAGTGAGCTCTGGGTCATTGCCATTCGCTGCATAAAGTTCTTCTTCACATTCCCCCTTCATCCAAAATCCTAAATCTTTATCGCCATGTCCTTGTACTATCAGCTAATGGGAACAGTTTTTCTTTGGCTAATCTATCCGAGCCTGTCATAATCTTATGTTAAATCTCCCCTGTCTCTTTTGCTCCAAGAAGAACAATCCCAGCCTTGCCAACCTAACCTTGCAGCTAAAATCCCCCCAGCCCTGGAACTGCTCTGGTAAATCTCTTCTGCACCTTCTCAACGACCCTGACATCCTTCCTAAAGTATGACAAGTTGATGAAGCTTTTAGAAAAGCACATGGGAATTAGCCCTTTCATCATTTCTGTGGCAGCTGAGGTGCGAGTGCAGGGCAAGGAAAGGAATCTTCTCTTTTGGTTGAAGGCAAATGAGAGTACACTGTAGAAAGGAGTCTTTTTAATTTTCCAACAAAAGATTTTTTCAACTCAGGAAAATGCCAAATCACAAGAATAACAGTGAAGGACTTTCTTTAGCTCAGAATTGACGACACTGAAACCAGTCTGGAGAGATCCCACCGGAATCTGGTGCCTTGGCTGTCAACTTGCCCTCCCTGCCTGTTGGAAATTCAGTCTCAGCTTTAGAGCACCCAACCTGAGTGTTCTAGTCAACTCTAAACCCTGCTACAAAGTCCGCAACTGGAGTGTCACCAGGACAGCTAGGCCCAGATACTCACCTGGAAAATATAGAAAGAAATCAAGAAGATCGCATTTGTGTACCTCCTTTCACATTTTGGGCTGCCACAAAGCATTTTGCGGTCAATGAAGTACCTGTTTTGAAATGTGGGACGGATTCTCCGACCCCTCACCGGTCGGAGAATCGCCTGGGGGCGGCGTGAATCCCGTCCCCGCCGGCCGCCGAATTCTCCGGCACCGTTGATTCGGCGGGGGCGGGAATCGCACCGCGTCCGGTCGCGGCCGCTCACAGCCCCCACCCCCCCTCCCCGGAGTTTCTCCGGCCCGCAATGGGCCGAAGTCCCGCTGGTTCTATGCAGGTCCCGCTGGTCTAAATTGGACTAGGTTCCTTACTGGCGGGACCTGGCGACGCATGCGCCAAAGATCTTCCACGCCGGCCGGCGGGGCGCAATCCACTCCGGCGCCGGCCTAGCCTCTGAAGGTGCAGAATCCTCCGCACCTTTGGGGCCGGAGTGGTTCATACCACTCCGTCCCGTCGGGACCCCCCGCCCCGCCGGGTACGGGAGAATCCCGCCCGTGGTCACTGTTATCAATTACGAAACACTGCAACCAATTTGCACAAAGCAAATCCCCCAAAATAGCAAGAGATAACGATTAGATCAGGGGTGGGCAAACTTTTCCGTGCAAGGGCCGCATTCAGAAATTCACAATTCACAAAGGGCCGCATAGTATATTAAGTAAAATAATTACTTCACCTGGTTATGATTCTGGGCGCCTCATATAGAACATAGAACAGTACAGCACAGAACAGGCCCTTCGGCCCTCGACGTTGTGCCAAGCAATGATCACCCTACTCAAGTCAACGTATCCACCCTATGCCAGTAAGTAACCCAACAGCCCCCCCACCCATTAACCTTTAAAAAAAATTTTTAAAAAAAAATAAAAAAAAATTTTTTTTTTAAAAATTTTTTTTTTTTTTTTTTTTAATGACTTGGTGGGCCGCAGAAATACCTTTGGCGGGCCGCATGCGGCCCGCGGGCCGTAGTTTGCCCACCCCTGGATTAGATAATCTGTTATAGTGATGATTGAGGAACAAATATTGGCCGGAACAACAGGAAGAGCTCTCTTACTCTTCTTTGAGATATTAGTGTGGAATCTTTTATGTTGACCAGAGTTGGCAGATGGAGGCTTGATTTAACCTCTCACTTGTTTTTTTTAAATATAAATTTAGAGTACCCAATTCATTTTTTCCAATTAAGAGGCAATTTAGCGTGGCCAATACACCTACTATGCACATCTTTGGGTTGTGGGGGTGAAACCCACGCAGACACGGGGAGAATGTGCAAACTCTACACGTACAGTGACCCAGAACCGGGATTCAACCTGGGACCTCGGCGCCGTGAGGCAGCAATGCTAACCACTACGCCACCGTGCTGTCCTTTAACCTTTCACTTCTAAGTTTTCAATGGCTTCATTGCCACTTGCTGCAGTATTTCTTCCAAATCTTCTTCCCCTCCTTCCTGGCCTGCGCCATCCCTTTTTTGAACCCAATCTGTGCCCCAGTTCTGTCCACCCTCCCTCCTCTCTAACTTTGGCACCAGAGGCTATGATTTCCTTGCCTCATAACGAAGATGTCACTTAAAGTAAATGCTGTTTATGAAATTTGAACTGGACATTAATAAAGGCCCCTGGTTAGACACTGGCCTATCAGTGATGGGTGGAAGAAAACACTGTGGCCATGAGATTCGGCCTGAGGTTAAGAGTATTGTGTTTGTTCGTGGGAGCTGGAAGGCGATGGGAAACAGTTGAGGGATGAGGAGGGGAAGAAGAGGAGGGAATGCAGGAGGGGAGAGAGAGAGAGGGAAGGGGCAGAGCAGAGAGGAAGGGAAGGGAAGGACATAACAATCATTTTTATTTCTGAGGGCAAAACCTTTCAACTCTTTAGTAGAAAGGAAGCCCCTTTCTAGACCATTTGATGTGAGAGGGACAAGTTACTGTCAGTGTCCAAAGTTAAATCTATATTTCAAAAAAGCATTGCAATTAGACAGAAAGAAAAGGGCAATTGTTAACTTATCCCATTATGAGTTTGCTCATTTCTGCCTTGTGACTTTAACATCTTCTGGCAATAAGCAATGATGGGCTTTGCCTCAAATTTTGTCAAAGAATTGACTTGACAAGGGCTTTACCCTCTCATTATACATCCCGACAGCTCACATGTATCAGGTTTATAAAGGCAAGCAGTTATTTTGGTTTTCAAGGTAACTTAATCCTAATATTCCGGGACACATAGGCACCAGCGACTGAGGTTCGTGAATGGTGAGTAGAATGTATTCATGAGCCATTCCATTCATTTCCATGCAATGGAGAGTGGGTAATGGTGCTTTCATCTTCTTGCCAACCTTTATCTGACAGAATCAAATGTCAGGGAACCTTCCCTGCCTGCCAGCCCTCAGCATTTGAAATCCATGTGTGTGTTACTTATTTCAGAAGTGCTTGACGGTTTGTTCCCAGGATGGCTTTTTGGTGTCTGTTACTCCCCATAGGTTAACCTCAGTCGTGGGGTTTACGTTTTCAGAGAATCAGGACTATTTCCTTCCGATACCAGAATCCTGCATTGGTGCGAGTGTCTACTGTGTTTCTACAGTCACAGGATTGGTGGTGGGGGGGGGGGGGG